>NC_091241.1:4893441-5075941 GCF_040958095.1 Procambarus clarkii | reverse complement strand
CTTGAAGTTCCAGCTCTCACGTATTCTTTCTTGATAATGTGATACAATTTTATACGTAGGGATCATATCGCGTCTTTTTACCTGAGAGCCGCTAACACACTATTGGCTTCAATGAGGGACAGGAAGCCGGCGGCTTGTTAAAGGTCTCTTGTTCCTATAACGTACCTGTTCCTGTCACTTGTTCGTGTAATGTAAGAGATCATTACCCCAGACATTGACGAGCCGTGTTCTGCTAGACCCTTCCCCTCTAGAGCACCTCACATTCCCCTCTAGAGTACCACACATTCCTCTAGAGCACCTCACATTCCCCTCTAGAGTACCACACATTCCTCTAGAGCACCTCACATTCCCCTCTAGAGTACCACACATTCCTCTAGAGCACCTCACATTCCTCTAGAGCACCACATATTCCTCTAGAGCACCTCACATTCCCCTCTAGAGTACCACACATTCCTCTAGAGCACCTCACATTCCCCTCTAGAGTACCACACATTCCTCTAGAGCACCACACATTTCTCTAGAGCACCTCATATTCCTCTAGAGCACCACACATTCCTCTAGAGTACCATACATTCCTCTAGAGCACCACACATTCCTCTAGAGCACCACATATTCCTCTAGAGCACCACACATTCCTCTAGAGCACCTCATATTCCTCTAGAGCACCACACATTCCTCTAGAGCACCTCACATTCCCCTCTAGAGCACCACACATTCCTCTAGAGCACCTCACATTCCCCTCTAGAGCACCACACATTCCTCTAGAGAACCACACATTCCTCTAGAGCACCTCACATTCCCCTCTAGAGCAAAACACATTCCTCTAGAGCACCACACATTCCTCTAGAGCACCACACATTTCTCTAGAGCACCACACATTCCCCTCTAGAGCACCACACATTCCTCTAGAGCACCTCACACTCCCCTCTAGAGCACCACACATTCTTCTAGAGAACCACACATTTCTCTAGAGCACCTCACATTCCCCTCTAGTGCACCACACATTCCTTTAGAACAGCACACATTCCTCTAGAGCACCTCACAATCCCCCTCTAGAGCACCACACATTCCCCTCTAGAGCTCCACACATTTCTCTAGAGCACCACACATTCCTCTCTAGAGCACCACACATTCCTCTAGAACACCACACATTCCTCTAGAGCACCTCACATTCCTCTAAAGCACCACACATTCCTCTAGAGCACCACACATTCCTCTAGAGCAGCACACATTCCTCTAGAGCAGCACATTCCTCTAGAGCAGCACACATTCCTCTAGAGCACCACACATTCCTCTAGAGCACCTCACATTCCTCTAGAGCATCACACTCCGATTTAGAGCAGCACACATTGATTTAGAGCAGCACACATTCCTCTAGAGCACCTCACATTCCTCTAAAGCACCACACATTCCTCTAGAGCAGCACACATTCCTCTAGAGCAGCACACATTCCTCTAGAGCACCCCACATTCCTCTAGAGCAGCACACATTCCTCTAGAGTACCACCCATTCCTCTATAGCAGCACACATTCCTCTAGAGCAGCACACATTCCTCTAAAGCAGCACACATTCCTCTAGAGCACCACACATTCCTCTAGAGCACCACACATTCCTCTAGAGCCCCAAACATTTCTCTAGAGCACCCCACATTCCCCTAGAGCATCACAGACATTCCCCTAGAGCAGCACACATTCCTCTAGAACAGCACACATTCCTCTAGAGCAGCACACATTCCTCTAGAGCAGCACACATTTCTCTAGAGCAGCACACATTCCTCTAGAGCACCAAACATTCCTCTAGAGCCACACACATTCCTCTAGAGCACACCCTCCATACCTCTAGAGCACTACACATTCCTCTAGAGCACCACACATTTCTCTAGAGCACCCCACATTCCTCTAGAGCACCCCCCCATTCCTCTAGAGCACCACACATTCCTCTAGAGCACCCCACATTCCTCTAGAGCACCCCACATTCCTCTAGAGCACCCCCCATTCCTCTAGAGCACCACACATTCCTCTAGAGCACCCCACATTCCTCTAGAGCACCCCCCATTCCTCTAGAGCACCCCCTATTCCTCTAGAGCACCACACATTCCTCTAGAGCACCTCACATTCCTCTAGAGCATCACACATCGATTTAGAGCAGCACACATTGATTTAGAGCAGCACACATTCCTCTAGAGCACCTCACATTACTCTAAAGCACCACACATTCCTCTAGAGCAGCACACATTCCTCTAGAGCAGCACACATTCCTCTAGAGCACCCCACATTCCTCTAGAGCAGCACACATTCCTCTAGAGTACCACCCATTCCTCTATAGCAGCACACATTCCTCTAGAGCAGCACACATTCCTCTAAAGCAGCACACATTCCTCTAGAGCACCACACATTCCTCTAGAGCACCACACATTCCTCTAGAGCCCCAAACATTTCTCTAGAGCACCCCACATTCCCCTAGAGCATCACAGACATTCCCCTAGAGCAGCACACATTCCTCTAGATCAGCACACATTCCTCTAGAGCAGCACACATTCCTCTAGAGCAGCACACATTTCTCTAGAGCAGCACACATTCCTCTAGAGCACCAAACATTCCTCTAGAGCCACACACATTCCTCTAGAGCACACCCTCCATACCTCTAGAGCACTACACATTCCTCTAGAGCACTACACATTTCTCTAGAGCACCCCACATTCCTCTAGAGCACCCCCCCATTCCTCTAGAGCACTACACATTCCTCTAGAGCACCCCACATTCCTCTAGAGCACCCCACATTCCTCTAGAGCACCCCCCATTCCTCTAGAGCACCACACATTCCTCTAGAGCACCCCACATTCCTCTAGAGCACCCCCCATTCCTCTAGAGCACCCCCTATTCCTCTAGAGCACCACACATTCCTCTAGAGCACCCCACATTCCTCTAGAGCACCCCACATTCCCCTAGAGCACCACAGACATTCCTCTAGAGCAGCACACATTCCTCTAAAGCACCACACATTCCTCTTGAGCACCACACATTCCTCTAGAGCATCCCACATTCCTCTAGAGCACCCCACATTCCTCTAGAGCACCACACATTCCTCTAGAGCACCCCACATTCCACTAGAGCACCCCACATTCCTCTAGAGCAGCACACATTCCTCTAGAGCAGCACACATTCCTCTAGAGCAGCACACATTTCTCTAGAGCACCACACATTCCTCTAGAGCACCACACATTCCTCTAGAGCACCTCACATTCCTGTAGAGCATCACACATCGATTTAGAGCAGCACACATTGATTTAGAGCAGCACACATTCCTCTAGAGCACCTCACATTCCTCTAAAGCACCACACATTCCTCTAGAGCAGCACACATTCCTCTAGAGCAGCACACATTCCTCTAGAGCACCCCACATTCCTCTAGAGCAGCACACATTCCTCTAGAGTACCACCCATTCCTCTATAGCAGCACACATTCCTTTAGAGCAGCACACATTCCTCTAAAGCAGCACACATTCCTCTAGAGCACCACACATTCCTCTAGAGCACCACACATTCCTATAGAGCCCCAAACATTTCTCTAGAGCGCCCCACATTCCCCTAGAGCACCACAGACATTCCCCTAGAGCAGCACACATTCCTCTAGAGCAGCACACATTCCTCTAGAGCACCACAGACATTCCCCTAGAGCAGCACACATTCCTCTAGCGCAGCAACATTCCTCTAGAGCACCACACATTCCTCTAGAGCACCACACATTCCTCTAGAGCACCACACATTCCTCTAGAGCAGCACACATTCCTCTAGAGCACCTCACATTCCTCTAGAGCACCACACATTCCTCTAGAGCACCACAGACATTCCCCTAGAGCAGCACACATTCCTCTAGAGCAGCACACATTCCTCTAGAGCACCACACATTCCTCTAGAGCACCACACATTCCTCTAGAGCACCACACATTCCTCTAGAGCACCACACATTCCTCTAGAGCACCTCACATTCCTCTAGAGCACCTCACATTCCTCTAGAGCACCACACATTCCTCTAGAGCACCACAGACATTCCTCTAGAGCAGCACACATTCCTCTAGAGCACCACAGACATTCCCCTAGAGCAGCACACATTCCTCTAGCGCAGCAACATTCCTCTAGAGCACCACACATTCCTCTAGAGCACCACACATTCCTCTAGAGCACCACACATTCCTCTAGAGCAGCACACATTCCTCTAGAGCACCTCACATTCCTCTAGAGCACCACACATTCCTCTAGAGCACCACAGACATTCCCCTAGAGCAGCACACATTCCTCTAGAGCAGCACACATTCCTCTAGAGCACCACACATTCCTCTAGAGCACCACACATTCCTCTAGAGCACCACACATTCCTCTAGAGCACCACACATTCCTCTAGAGCACCTCACATTCCTCTAGAGCACCACACATTCCTCTAGAGCACCACAGACATTCCCCTAGAGCAGCACACATTCCTCTAGAGCACCACACATTCCTCTAGAGCACCACACATTCCTCTAGAGCACCTCACATTCCTCCAGAGCACCACACATTCCTCTAGAGCACCACACATTCCTCTAGAGCACCTCACATTCCTCTAGAGCACCACACATTCCTCTAGAGCACCACACACATTCCTGTAGGTTATCACCAAGATATTAAAGCATTAAACCATTCATCTTGATTTCACGACCAACTCACCGGTTGCCTGACTCCTGCGGCTCTTCCTCCCTCGCTCCTCGTGGCTCCTCCTCCTCCCTCCCAAACGTGGCTCCTCCTGCCTCACCTCTCCTCCTCCCTTGATCCTCGTGCCTCCACATCTCTCGCCGGCGCTGGAGCGCCTCCACATCTCCAACCACCGCTGGAGCGCCTCCACATCTCTCGCCACCGCTGGAGCGCCTCCACATCTCTCGCCACCGCTGGAGCGCCTCCACATATCTCGCCAACACTGGGGCGCCTCCACATCTCCCACCACCGGTGGAGCGCCTCCACATCTCCCGACACCGCTGGAGCGCCTCCACATCTCCCGCCACCGCTGGAGCGCCTCCACATCTCCCGCTACCGCTGGAGCGCCTCCACATCTCTCGTCACCGCTGGAGCGCCCCCACATCTCTCGCCACCGCTGGAGCGCCTCCACATCTCCTGCCAACACTGGGGCGCCTCCACATCTCCCACCACCGGTGGAGCGCCTCCACATCTCCCGCTACCGCTGGAGCGCCTCCACATCTCCCGCCACCGCTGGAGCGCCTCCACATCTCTCGCCACCGCTGGAGCGCCTCCACATCTCCCGCCACCGCTGGAGCGCCTCCACATCTCCCACCACCGCTGCAGCGCCTCCACGTCTCCCACCACCGCTGGAGCGCCTCCACATCTCTCGCCACCGCTGGAGCGCCTCCACATCTCCCGCCACCGCTGGAGCGCCTCCACATCTCCCGCCACCGCTGGAGCGCCTCCACATCTCTCGCCACCGCTGGAGCCCCTCCACATCTCTCGCCACCGCTGGAGCGCCTCCACATCTCTCGCCACCGCTGGAGCGCCTCCACATTTCTCGCCACCGCTGGAGCGCCTCCACATCTCCCGCCAACACTGGGGCGCCTCCACATCTCCCACCACCGCTGGAGCGCCTCCACATCTCCCACCACCGCTGGAGCGCCTCCACATCTCCAACCACCGCTGGAGCGCCTCCACATCTCCCGCCACCGCTGGAGCGCCTCCACATCTCCCGCCAACACTGGGGCGCCTCCACATCTCCCACCACCGGTGGAGCACCTCCACATCTCCCGCCACCACTGGAGCGCCTCCACATCTCCCGCCAACACTGGGGCGCCTCCACATCTCCCACCACCGGTGGAGCGCCTCCACATTTCCCGCCACCACTGGAGCGCCTCCACATCTCCCGCCACCACTGGAGCGCCTCCACATCTCCCGCCAACACTGGGGCGCCTCCACATCTCCCGCCACCACTGGAGCGCCTCCACATCTCCCACCACCGCTGGAGCGCCTCCACATCTCCCACCACCGCTGGAGCGCCTCCACATCTCCCGCCAACACTGGGGCGCCTCCACATCTCCCACCACCGGTGGAGCGCCTCCACATCTCCCACCACCACTGGAGCGCCTCCACATCTCCCGCCAACACTGGGGCGCCTCCACATCTCCCGCCAACACTGGGGCGCCTCCACATCTCCCACCACCGCTGGAGCGCCTCCACATCTCCCGCCACCACTGGAGCGCCTCCACATCTCCCGCCAACACTGGGGCGCCTCCACATCTCCCACCACCGCTGGAGCGCCTCCACATCTCCCACCACCGCTGTGGCGCCTCCACATCTCTCGCCACCACTGGAGCGCCTCCACATCTCCCGCCAACACTGGGGCGCCTCCACATCTCCCACCACCGCTGGAGTGCCTCCACATCTCCCACCACCGGTGGAGCGCCTCCACATCTCCCACCACCGGTGGAGCGCCTCCACATCTCCCGCCACCGCTGGAGCGCCTCCACATCTCCCGCCAACACTGGGGCGCCTCCACATCTCCCACCACCAGTGGAGCGCCTCCACATCTCCCGCCACCACTGGAGCGCCTCCACATCTCCCGCCAACACTGGAGCGCCTCCACATCTTCCGCCAACACTGGGGCGCCTCCACATCTCCCACCACCGGTGGAGCGCCTCCACATCTCCCACCACCACTGGAGCGCCTCCACATCTCCCGCCAACACTGGGGCGCCTCCACATCTCCCGCCAACACTGGGGCGCCTCCACATCTCCCGCCAACACTGGGGCGCCTCCACATCTCCCACCACCGGTGGAGCGCCTCCACATCTCCCACCACCACTGGAGCGCCTCCACATCTCCCGCCAACACTGGGGCGCCTCCACATCTCCCGCCAACACTGGGGCGCCTCCACATCTCCCACCACCACTGGAGCGCCTCCACATCTCCCGCCAACACTGGGGCGCCTCCACATCTCCCGCCAACACTGGGGCGCCTCCACATCTCCCACCACCGGTGGAGCGCCTCCACATCTCCCACCACCACTGGAGCGCCTCCACATCTCCCGCCAACACTGGGGCGCCTCCACATCTCCCGCCAACACTGGGGCGCCTCCACATCTCCCACCACCACTGGAGCGCCTCCACATCTCCCGCCAACACTGGGGCGCCTCCACATCTCCCGCCAACACTGGGGCGCCTCCACATCTCCCGCCAACACTGGGGCGCCTCCATATCTCCCGCCACCACTGGGGCGCGTCCACATCTCCCGCCACCACTGGAGCGCCTCCACATCTCCCGCCAACACTGGGGCGCCTCCACATCTCCCGCCAACACTGGGGCGCCTCCACATCTCCCGCCAACACTGGGGCGCCTCCACATCTCCCACCACCGGTGGAGCGCCTCCACATCTCCCACCACCACTGGAGCGCCTCCACATCTCCCGCCACCACTGGGGCGCCTCCACATCTCTCACCACTGTATTACTGGCATCAGATGGTTCTCTTGTCTCCGTCGGGACGCTGAGAGCATCTGGAGTAGTCACTATACTGCTCCCTGAGGCACGCCGCTCCTCACTCCTCCATACTCTCACTTCTATTCTCTCACCATTACCCTTCTGTTTCCTACCAGAGAGAGATTCTCCCACACATCCCTGCACATTCATGCCAACCTGGTTCTCATTTTTAATTAGAACTTTCCATGAGGGGACTTTGCCAAACACTTTCTGTCAGCCAAGGAAATATCAGTCAGCCCTTCCTTTTCTTCCCTTTATGATTTGATAGTGATTTTATCACTATCAGTGTATCACCTCTCACAGTTTAGTGAAGCATGAGTAAGTAATTGTCAACAGAAGGCACCAAACTAGTGAAGCATGAACTGCCTTCACTCATCCTGTCCGATACTTTGAGGCAAAATGTTTTCGGAGTGTTCCACTAATCCTTTCCCTACGAGGGTCTCTTAACAGCACTCTGGGAATGTTCGTTAATATCCATAGTATGTAGTTCAGTCGCATCTTTCTCCTTATATTGTATACGGGGACGGTGTACTGTGTTAACTGGGGGTCAACACTGCCACACACCTGCAGGTACTGGGGTCAACACGGCCACACCTGCAGGTACTGGAGGTCAACACAACCACACCTGCAGGTACTGCAGGCCAACACAGCCACACACCTGCAGGTACTGGGGGTCAACACAGTCACACACCTGCAGGTACTGGGGTCAACACGGCCACACCTGCAGGTACTGGAGGTCAACACAACCACACCTGCAGGTACTGGAGGCCAACACAGCCACACACCTGCAGGTACTGGGGGTCAACACAGTCACACACCTGCAGGTACTGGAGGTCAACACAGCCACATACCTGCAGGTACTGGGGGTCAACACAGTCACACACCTGCAGGTACTGGGGGTCAACACAGTCACACACCTGCAGGTACTGGAGGTCAACACAGCCACACACCTGCAGGTACTGGGGGTCAACACAGTCACACACCTGCAGGTACTGGAGGTCAACACAGCCACACACCTGCAGGTACTGGAGGTCAACAGCCACACACCTGCAGGTACTGGAGGTCAACACAGCCACACACCTGCAGGTACTGGAGGTCAACACAGCCACACACCTGCAGGTACTGGAGGTCAACACAGCCACACACCTGCAGGTACTGGAGGTCAACACAGCCACACACCTGCAGGTACTGGAGGTCAACACAGCCACACACCTGCAGGTACTGGAGGTCAACACAGCCACACTCTGTTATGATCTCAGGCTGCAGGAGAAACGAGTCTCCCCTTGAGAGTTATTCTGTCAGACCTGACCTAACTAAGAGGTCAAAGGGATAAACCCAGAAATATATATAATAGGCACTCGACTAAATTAGATAAATAGTTTAAAAGTATGGACAGTGAACAAGGATATAAGTAAATGACTTGACGTGACATGTGGAGAATTTGCTGGAGGTGTGAAGCTCGCTTGTGAGGACGTTGACCTCACTTGAGCTGAAGAAATCGTGAGGGGAGGGTGTGCTCCGTTTGAGCCCCCGGTGAGGAAGAACCCCTGAGTGATATATCTTCAAGAAGAAGGAAGTGAACAGACTTTTTGACAGTGGAATAAGTTTGTGGACGTGTCCGCTCAGGTCGTGAACTGCAGAAGGTGTTGTGGAGCAGTTAAAGCAGTTGTGTGGGTAGCCTGAGGCGCCCTGAGTGTCGCCGCCCGGCCAGTGAGCGCCAGTGAGCGAGTCAAATTCTGAGGTAAACCCATTTTAACCAGTTAACAGTGATTGCCAGTAGTTGGTCGTGTACCCAGCGGCCGTAGCAAGTGTTTATTGATATGTTAGGCATGTTTTGATAGGGCAGAAAGCCTAAATAAGAAAATTAAGTTGAGGGGAACCAACTGGGGAGAGGAGTGGCACACCCTCTCTCTCTGAGCTCAGGGAGGCAACTGAGGGCCGGCCACCAGCTGCCTCGAGAGCGAGGAGCCCGGCTGGGTGGAGAATGGACCCGCCCGAGGGTGGGGGAGTCCTCTCACAATATGTGGGAAGCAGGGAGATATCGGATGAAGATATTTACTGTGTAATTTATTTTAGTTATTTGTTTATAGGGAAACATATATTGGCATGTCAATGGGTTGCAGGTTTGTCTAGAGGAGTTGCTGAGGGAACCTCGAGCCCAGTATAGGGAGTTAGTGGATGAAACTCCAAGCCTGTTGGAGGAGCAGTGTACTCTGGAAGAGCAAGCCCCATAGTGAGGAATTGGACCTCAAACTGTGGGAAAAGGAGCAGTGAAGTGAAGATTCACATGCTTCTGTGGAATCAGTGGTGGGGTACCACTGGCATCCAAGAAAAACTTCACAGTGCAGCATTACTTCCAGAGAGTTGATGGAGTGTTTGAGTGTCATTGGCGTGCATGATGCAGTGGGAGGTGAGTGACTGACTAATTTTGGTATCGAGGAATGTTTATACTGTTACAGCCATAGGCTGGATTTCCTTGTGTATATTTATATATGTTCTAGGGCTGATGGTGCCTTATTGTATTGCAAGATTTAACCCACTTGGTGAGGTTGGTAGCATAAGTGGCAAGCCAGGAGTTGGGCTACTACTTGATATAAGCAGCTGATAGAGTCCTGATGGGATTGGATGCAACCTGACTATAATAGCATAGAGTGTTGGAGTCATTATTGTATTCTGTGTGTGTTGTATATGTCTCTGTATATTAAATGTTCATAACGAGCAGGTGTTGACCCTTGTCCTAGTGTGGCTTCCCAGAAAGTAGAAAAGAGGGAGAACGCACCATAGCTGTGGACAGGGTGGTACAGAGTTACAACTCGAAATAAAGGGGGACTGAGATCATACCAAATAAGAAGAGAGTGGGGAGTCACAGCGGCTCGAATTGGGTGTGTACACGTGACAACGAGGTCAGTGTTGGAGCCGCACCACCTGAATGTGTGACGTTGAACCCCTCTCCAAGAACAGGAAGCGTACAGGGTGATCTGACCAGAGTATAAGCACACTACGGGTTTTGTGGGTTGTCCGGAAGGGACAATCCATCGACTCACTACAACGTAATAACACCTGCAGGTACTAGAGGTCAACACAGTCACACACCTGCAGGTACTGGAGGTCAACACAGTCACACACCTGCAGGTACTAGAGGTCAACACAGTCACACACCTGCAGGTACTAGAGGTCAACACAGTCACACACCTGCAGGTACTAGAGGTCAACACAGTCACACACCTGCAGGTACTAGAGGTCAACACAGCCACACACCTGCAGGTACTAGAGGTCAACACAGTCACACACCTGCAGGTACTGGAGGTCAACACAGTCACACACCTGCAGGTACTGGAGGTCAACACAGTCACACACCTGCAGGTACTAGAGGTCAACACAGCCACACACCTGCAGGTACTAGAGGTCAACACAGTCACACACCTGCAGGTACTGGAGGTCAACACAGTCACACACCTGCAGGTACTGGAGGTCAACACAGTCACACACCTGCAGGTACTGGAGGTCAACACAGTCACACACCTGCAGGTACTGGAGGTCAACACAGTCACACACCTGCAGGTACTAGAGGTCAACACAGTCACACACCTGCAGGTACTAGAGGTCAACACAGCCACACACCTGCAGGTACTAGAGGTCAACACAGCCACACACCTGCAGGTACTAGAGGTCAACACAGTCACACACCTGCAGGTACTAGAGGTCAACACAGCCACACACCTGCAGGTACTAGAGGTCAACACAGTCACACACCTGTAGGTACTGGAGGTCAACACAGTCACACACCTGCAGGTACTAGAGGTCAACACAGTCACACACCTGCAGGTACTGGAGGTCAACACAGCCACACACCTGCAGGTACTAGAGGTCAACACAGTCACACACCTGCAGGTACTGGAGGTCAACACAGTCACACACCTGCAGGTACTGGAGGTCAACACAGTCACACACCTGCAGGTACTGGAGGTCAACACAGTCACACACCTGCAGGTACTGGAGGTCAACACAGCCACACACCTGCAGGTACTAGAGGTCAACACAGCCACACACCTGCAGGTACTAGAGGTCAACACAGCCACACACCTGCAGGTACTAGAGGTCAACACAGCCACACAATATAGACAGATCAGGTTGGTCCAGTTGACAAGTTCTGAGCAATATAATTTTATTTTATACATGTAATAAATATGTTCGTTATTCAGAGTGTATACATAAGCACTGTATTCATATACATATACATATACGTGTCGTAGCTGTGTATCATTCGGGTGATGGGACTTGGATTAGCTGGTGGGCGTTGTGTACAAGGAAGATGGTGGTCCCGGGATCCTGGCTGGGACATCGTAGACCTGATCAGGAATGTCATAGGTCACAGCTGGGACATCGTAAGTCGGTGCTGGAACATGGAAGCTCTGGCCAGTTGCACCATTGTGCTGGATGGGGACACTATAAGCAGGGGAAGGGTTGTCGAAGCTTCGAGCGGGAGTTTCATAAGTTGTGGGGGGAGCGCCGTAGGCTGAGGCAGGCTTGTCGTAGGCTGGGGCAGGCTGGTAGGGCTTGGGCTCCGGGTACTGGGCTTCTCCCTGATACTGGACATCGGCCACGTAGCCATTGTAGTCATCGGCCGTGTAGGAGACGACCTGAGTACGACCATCGGGCAGAACGACTCGGTACTCACCGGTCACAACATTACCGTCGGAGTTGGCGTTGTGGGTGAACATGTTGCCGCTGTACGGGTCCTCGACGCCATATGCGAACCCGAACGGCATTTTCTTCTGAAACCAAAAATAATGGATTATCCAGCAATATATAATTTTGATACTGTGGAGGCATGGTCATGTTAACTACGAGGTTATGCAGTTCAGTCTTGGTCTCCGTAATATAGAATGGACATAAATGAACTAGAAATCATATAGAGAATGGTGAGAAAGTTAATATCAGGAATTAGAAGCCTTCTTCATAAAGGAAAAATGTCAAGTTAAACTTACATTCTCTAGAAAAACAAACAATAAGGCTGAATGGATGAAAGTGTAGAGCAAAATATATATAAATTTGGTTTTCAGTTCATTGGTGAAAGTGGTAAAAATCATAGATGGTAAAGACTCAGGAGGATGTGAAGTCGCGGAAGGATAAACTGATGAAGTTACAGAAAATGATGAATTTACAGTAAAGGGCAAATTTCGATGTTTGATATCACATACATCACCTGGTTCTTACCTCGTATGACGGAGCGGAATATGTTGGTTCTGGGGCCTTGTATGTTGGTTCTGGGGCCTTGTATGTTGGTTCTGGGGCCTTGTATGTTGGTTCTGGGGCCTTGTATGTTGGTTCTGGGGCCTTGTATGTTGGTTCTGGGGCCTTGTATGTTGGTTCTGGAGCCTTGTATGTTGGTTCTGGAGCCTTGTATGTTGGTTCTGGGGCCTTGTATGTTGGTTCTGGGGCCTTGTATGTTGGTTCTGGGGCCTTGTATGTTGGTTCTGGAGCCTTGTATGTTGGTTCTGGAGCCTTGTATGTTGGTTCTGGAGCCTTGTATGTTGGTTCTGGAGCCTTGTATGTTGGTTCTGGGGCCTTGTATGTTGGTTCTGGGGCCTTGTATGTTGGTTCTGGAGCCTTGTATGTTGGTTCTGGGGCCTTGTATGTTGGTTCTGGAGCCTTGTATGTTGGTTCTGGAGCCTTGTATGTTGGTTCTGGGGCCTTGTATGTTGGTTCTGGAGCCTTGTATGTTGGTTCTGGGGCCTTGTATGTTGGTTCTGGAGCCTTGTATGTTGGTTCTGGAGCCTTGTATGTTGGTTCTGGGGCCTTGTATGTTGGTTCTGGGGCCTTGTATGTTGGTTCTGGGGCCTTGTATGTTGGTTCTGGAGCCTTGTATGTTGGTTCTGGGGCCTTGTATGTTGGTTCTGGGGCCTTGTATGTTGGTTCTGGGGCCTTGTATGTTGGTTCTGGGGCCTTGTATGTTGGTTCTGGGGCCTTGTATGTTGGTTCTGGAGCCTTGTATGTTGGTTCTGGGGCCTTGTATGTTGGTTCTGGGGCCTTGTATACTTGTTGAGGCGCCTTGTATACTTGTTCAGGGGCCTTGTATACTTGTTCAGGAGCTTTGTATACTTGTTCAGGAGCCTTGTATACTTGTTCAGGAGCCTTGTATACTTGTTCAGGAGCCTTGTATACTTGTTCAGGAGCCTTGTATACTTGTTCAGGAGCCTTGTATACTTGTTCAGGAGCCTTGTATACTTGTTCAGGAGCCTTGTATACTTGTTCAGGAGCCTTGTATACTTGTTCAGGGGCCTTGTATACTTGTTCAGGGGCCTTGTATACTTGTTCAGGGGCCATGTATACTTGTTCAGGTGCCTTGTAAACTTGTTCAGGGGCCTTGTATACTTGTTCAGGGGCCTTGTATACTTGTTCAGGGGCCTTGTATACTTGTTGTGGTGCCTTGTATACTTGTTCAGGGGCCTTGTATACTTGTTCAGGGGCCATGTATACTTGTTCAGGGGCCTTGTATACTTGTTCAGGGGCCTTGTATACTTGTTGTGGTGCCTTGTATACTTGTTCAGGGGCCTTGTATACTTGTTCAGGGGCCATGTATACTTGTTCAGGTGCCTTGTAAACTTGTTCAGGGGCCTTGTATACTTGTTCAGGGGCCTTGTATACTTGTTCAGGGGCCTTGTATACTTGTTCAGGGGCCTTGTATACTTGTTCAGGGGCCTTGTATACTTGTTCAGGGGCCTTGTATACTTGTTGTGGTGCCTTGTATACTTGTTCAGGGGCCATGTACACTTGTTCAGGCGCCCTGTATACTTGTTCAGGCGCCCTGTATACTTGTTCAGGGGCCCTGTATACTTGTTCAGGCGCCCTGTATACTTGTTCAGGGGCCCTGTATACTTGTTCAGGCGCCCTGTATACTTGTTCAGGGGCCCTGTATACTTGTTCAAGCATCTTGTATGTTGGTTCTGGGTCCATGTACATCGGTTCCTTCGGTGTGTAGATGGGAGGAGTGTAGGTGGGAGCGCGGTAGCCATATCCCGTGGTAGGTGGGTCAGGGCGGCCCAGCGCCGGTCCCACTAGGCCCAGCGCCGCCCCTGCTAGGCCCAGCGCCGCCAGGATCTGTCAAGTGGAGGATGTAGAGGTGATGAAAGACCTATAACTGCTACCAGGGGGGCGCCTGGACCTGGAGCCAGTATACATAAACATCATTTATGATACACATGTGAGAACACAACAGAAGCTACTATACATAGCTATGTATGAAATAACAGGTACACGGGTGAGAATAGGTGGGATCTGCCTTGTATGGGGTCAACAAGCTTATTGCAGTGCTTCACAATTCTTGGAGTTTTATATTCTGAGGGTTTTTATGGCAATAATTAACCAAGGGGGCTGGATTACGCTAAAGGGGAGAACACCTCAGAGATGATAAAGAAATCTGTGAGGAACTGAGGGCAGTTTCTACTGAGTGTTAGAGGCTGAGCCAGACCAGGTTATCTTCAGATAATTTTCAGATAATTTCGGGGGGTTTTTTAGTGTCCCCGCGGCCCGGTCCTCGACCAGGCCTCCACCCCCAGGAAGCAGCCCGTGACAGCTGACTAACACCCAGGTACCTATTTTACTGCTAGGTAACAGGGGCATAGGGTGAAAGAAACTCTGCCCATTGTTTCTCGCCGGCGCCTGGGATCGAACCCAGGACCACAGGATCACAAGTCCAGCGTGCTGTCCGCTCGGCCGACCGGCTCCCAGTAATAACACAAGAGGGATCCCCTAGATGAGAGATCAACAAATAATACAATAAGAGTAGAGGTAACGAGAGAACTAGCGTTACTAGATGACACTTACTCTATTGGACCTCTGTATCACCATAGATGTTAAAAGACCTGCAGAGGCTCTCAGTATATTTATAGTTATGATATTTAGTGATTTAATTGTAAATGAGAGTTGCCAAGCTGCAGGACGAGGGCAACTGTGACACCAACATGGAAAAGGTCACTTCACTACAGACCAGGATCACTGATAACCTTTCTATACAAGGTACGCTAAAGAATAATAATGATAACATTAACTGAGCACTTAGAGAGCATCAGGTATGTGAACAATCATTAACTGAGCACTTAGAGAGCATCAGGTATGTGAACAATCATTAACTGAGCACTTAGAGAGCATCAGGTATGTGAACAATCATTAACTGAGCACTTAGAGAGCATCAGGTATGTGAACAATCATTAACTGAGCACTTAGAGAGCATCAGGTATGTGAACAATCATTAACTGAGCACTTAGAGAGCATCAGGTATGTGAACAATCATTAACTGAGCACTTAGAGAGCATCAGGTATGTGAACAATCATTAACTGAGCACTTAGAGAGCATCAGGTATGTGAACAATCATTAACTGAGCACTTAGAGAGCATCAGGTATGTGAACAATCATTAACTGAGCACTTAGAGAGCATCAGGTATGTGAACAATCATTAACTGAGCACTTAGAGAGCATCAGGTATGTGAACAATCATTAACTGAGCACTTAGAGAGCATCAGGTATGTGAACAATCATTAACTGAGCACTTAGAGAGCATCAGGTATGTGAACAATCATTAACTGAGCACTTAGAGAGCATCAGGTATGTGAACAATCATTAACTGAGCACTTAGAGAGCATCAGGTATGTGAACAATCATTAACTGAGCACTTAGAGAGCATCAGGTATGTGAACAATCATTAACTGAGCACTTAGAGAGCATCAGGTATGTGAACAATCATTAACTGAGCACTTAGACAGCATCAGGTATGTGAACAATCATTAACTGAGCACTTAGAGAGCATCAGGTATGTGAACAATCATTAACTGAGCACTTAGACAGCATCAGGTATGTGAACAATCATTAACTGAGCACTTAGAGAGCATCAGGTATGTGAACAATCATTAACTGAGCACTTAGACAGCATCAGGTATGTGAACAATCATTAACTGAGCACTTAGACAGCATCAGGTATGTGAACAATCATTAACTGAGCACTTAGAGAGCATCAGGTATGTGAACAATCATTAACTGAGCACTTAGACAGCATCAGGTATGTGAACAATCATTAACTGAGCACTTAGAGAGCATCAGGTATGTGAACAATCATTAACTGAGCACTTAGAGAGCATCAGGTATGTGAACAATCATTAACTGAGCACTTAGAGAGCATCAGGTATGTGAACAATCATTAACTGAGCACTTAGAGAGCATCAGGTATGTGAACAATCATTAACTGAGCACTTAGAGAGCATCAGGTATGTGAACAATCATTAACTGAGCACTTAGAGAGCATCAGGTATGTGAACAATCATTAACTGAGCACTTAGACAGCATCAGGTATGTGAACAATCATTAACTGAGCACTTAGACAGCATCAGGTATGTGAACAATCATTAACTGAGCACTTAGAGAGCATCAGGTATGTGAACAATCATTAACTGAGCACTTAGAGAGCATCAGGTATGTGAACAATCATTAACTGAGCACTTAGAGAGCATCAGGTATGTAAACAATCATTAACTGAGCACTTAGAGAGCATCAGGTATGTGAACAATCATTAACTGAGCACTTAGAGAGCATCAGGTATGTGAACAATCATTAACTGAGCACTTAGAGAGCATCAGGTATGTAAACAATCATTAACTGAGCACTTAGAGAGCATCAGGTATGTGAACAATCATTAACTGAGCACTTAGAGAGCATCAGGTATGTGAACAATCATTAACTGAGCACTTAGAGAGCATCAGGTATGTGAACAATCATTAACTGAGCACTTAGAGAGCATCAGGTATGTGAACAATCATTAACTGAGCACTTAGAGAGCATCAGGTATGTGAACAATCATTAACTGAGCACTTAGAGAGCATCAGGTATGTGAACAATCATTAACTGAGCACTTAGAGAGCATCAGGTATGTGAACAATCATTAACTGAGCACTTAGAGAGCATCAGGTATGTGAACAATCATTAACTGAGCACTTAGAGAGCATCAGGTATGTGAACAATCATTAACTGAGCACTTAGAGAGCATCAGGTATGTGAACAATCATTAACTGAGCACTTAGAGAGCATCAGGTATGTGAACAATCATTAACTGAGCACTTAGAGAGCATCAGGTATGTGAACAATCATTAACTGAGCACTTAGAGAGCATCAGGTATGTGAACAATCATTAACTGAGCACTTAGAGAGCATCAGGTATGTGAACAATCATTAACTGAGCACTTAGACAGCATCAGGTATGTGAACAATCATTAACTGAGCACTTAGAGAGCATCAGGTATGTGAACAATCATTAACTGAGCACTTAGAGAGCATCAGGTATGTGAACAATCATTAACTGAGCACTTAGAGAGCATCAGGTATGTGAACAATCATTAACTGAGCACTTAGACAGCATCAGGTATGTGAACAATCATGACGTGAGGGAAGGAAAACCATTTCTAAGGAACCTCCACAAGTCCTGTGGTAAGATAACGAAAATAAGGCAAGAAAAACAGAATATCTGAACTATTGAGTATTTTTGGATTGCCAAAAAAGCTTTGGCACAGTTGCACACAAAGATAACTACACAAGGTTGAGAGACAGGCGGGAGTGGAGGAACACTAGCGTGGGTAAGAGTACCCAACAGACAGGAGTCAGGGTGTCACAATGAGGGACTTTTTACTCCGACTGACATAGAATAAAGAGCAGAGTACCTCAGGTACTCCATACACTGGTGGTGGAGGCAGACTCCATACACAGGTGGTGGAGTGGTGGAGGCAGACTCCATACACTGGTGGTGGAGTGGTGGAGGCAGACTCCATACACTGGTGGTGGAGTGGTGGAGGCAGACTCCATACACTGGTGGTGGAGGCAGACTCCATACACTGGTGGTGGAGGCAGACTCCATACACTGGTGGTGGAGTGGTGGAGGCAGACTCCATACACTGGTGGTGGAGGCAGACTCCATACACTGGTGGTGGAGGCATACTCTATACACTGGTGGTGGAGTAGTGGAGGCAGACTCCATACACAGGTGGTGGAGTAGTGGAGGCAGACTCCATACACTGGTGGTGGAGGCAGACTCTATACACTGGTGGTGGAGTAGTAGAGGCAGACTCCATACACAGGTGGTGGAGTAGTGGAGGCAGACTCCATACACTGGTGGTGGAGGCAGACTCCATACACTGGTGGTGGAGTGGTGGAGGCAGACTCCATACACTGGTGGTGGAGTGGTGGAGGCAGACTCCATACACTGGTGGTGGAGGCAGACTCCATACACTGGTGGTGGAGTAGTGGAGGCAGACTCCATACACAGGTGGTGGAGTGGTGGAAGCAGACTCCATACACTGGTGGTGGAGGCAGACTCCATACACTGATGGTGGAGGCAGACTCCATACACTGGTGGTGGAGTGGTGGAGGCAGACTCCATACACTGGTGGTGGAGGCAGACTCCATACACTGGTGGTGGAGGCAGACTCCATACACTGGTGGTGGAGTAGTGGAGGCAGACTCCATACACTGGTGGTGGAGTAGTGGAGGCAGACTCCATACACTGGTGGTGGAGTAGTGGAGGCAGACTCCATACACTGGTGGTGGAGTAGTGGAGGCAGACTCCATACACTGGTGGTGGAGTAGTGGAGGCAGACTCTATACACTGGTGGTGGAGTGGTGGAGGCAGACTCCATACACTGGTGGTGGAGGCAGACTCTATACACTGGTGGTGGAGTAGTGGAGGCAGACTCCATACACTGGTGGTGGAGTAGTGGAGGCAGACTCCATACACTGGTGGTGGAATAGTGGAGGCAGACTCCATACACTGGTGGTGGAGTGGTGGAGGCAGACTCCATACACTGGTGGTGGAGTAGTGGAGGCAGACTCCATACACTGGTGGTGGAGTAGTGGAGGCAGACTCCATACACTGGTGGTGGAGGCAGACTCCATACACTGGTGGTGGAGGCAGACTCCATACACTGGTGGTGGATGCAGACTCCATACACTGGTGGTGGAGGCAGACGCCATACACTGGTGGTGGAGGCAGACTCCATACACTGGTGGTGGAGGCAGACTCCATACACTGGTGGTGGAGGCAGACTCCATACACTGGTGGTGGAGGCAGACTCCATACACTGGTGGTGGAGTGGTGGAGGCAGACTCCATACACTGGTGGTGGAGGCAGACTCCATACACTGGTGATGGAGGCAGACTCCATACACTGGTGGTGGAGGCAGACTCCATACACTGGTGATGGAGGCAGACTCCATACACTGGTGGTGGAGTGGTGGAGGCAGACTCCATACACTGGTGGTGGAGTGGTGGAGGCAGACTCCATACACTGGTGGTGGAGGCAGACTCCATACACTGGTGGTGGAGTGGTGGAGGCAGACTCCATACACTGGTGGTGGAGTGGTGGAGGCAGACTCCATACACTGGTGGTGGAGGCAGACTCCATACACTGGTGGTGGAGTGGTGGAGGCAGACTCCATACACTGGTGGTGGAGGCAGACTCTATACACTGGTGATGGAGGCAGACTCCATACACTGGTGGTGGAGTGGTGGAGGCAGACTCCATACACTGGTGGTGGAGGCAGACTCCATACACTGGTGATGGAGGCAGACTCCATACACTGGTGGTGGAGTGGTGGAGGCAGACTCCATACACTGGTGGTGGAGTGGTGGAGGCAGACTCCATACACTGGTGGTGGAGTGGTGGAGGCAGACTCCATACACTGGTGGTGGAGTGGTGGAGGCAGACTCCATACACTGGTGGTGGAGGCAGACTCCATACACTGGTGGTGGAGTAGTGGAGGCAGACTCCATACACAGGTGGTGGAGTGGTGGAGGCAGACTCCATACACTGGTGGTGGAGGCAGACTCTATACAAAGGTGGTGGAGGCAGACTCCATACACTGGTGGTGGAGGCAGACTCCATACACTGGTGGTGGAGGCAGACTCCATACACTGGTGGTGGAGGCAGACTCCATACACTGGTGGTGGAGGCAGACTCCATACACTGGTGGTGGAGTAGTGGAGGCAGACTCCATACACAGGTGGTGGAGTGGTGGAGGCAGACTCCATACACTGGTGGTGGAGGCAGACTCTATACACTGGTGGTGGAGTGGTGGAGGCAGACTCCATACACAGGTGGTGGAGGCAGACTCCATACACTGGTGGTGGAGGCAGACTCCATACACAGGTGGTGGAGGCAGACTCCATACACTGGTGGTGGAGGCAGACTCCATACACTGGTGGTGGAGGCAGACTCCATACACTGGTGGTGGAGTGATGGAGGCAGACTCCATACACTGGTGGTGGAGTAGTGGAGGCAGACTCCATACACTGGTGGTGGAGTGGTGGAGGCAGACTCCATACACTGGTGGTGGAGGCAGACTCCATTCACTGGCGGTGGAGGCAGACTCCATACACTGGTGGTGGAGTGGTGGAGGTAGACTCCATACACTGGTGGTGGAGTGGTGGAGGCAGACTCCATACACTGGTGGTGGAGGCAGACTCCATTCACATAATCAAAACAATTAAAAACATGATTAATGAATTCAGAATATTTTGCTGTAATCGACGTGAAGCCTACAGGCGGGGCCCAGGAGTTGAAGTTGAGACGCTACACGGCGAGGCGCCATCATAGACTCATGACTTACCCATGGAGTACGCATGGTGAGTGTTGACGGAGGGTGAGTGAATGAGTGCCCCTCACTCTGCCTCACCCATGTCTTATATAGGCAGCGAGTGAGTGGCACTCCCCCGGGGCAAGGTCACTCTTCAGTGGCGCTGTCTCTTGTGTGACCACCTGCTGCCACAAGCTCTTGAGTGTCCACCTGCTGCCACAAGCTCTTGAGTGTCCACCTGCTGCCACAAGCTCTTGAGTGTCCACCTGCTGCCACAAGCTCTTGAGTGACCACCTGCTGCCACAAGCTCTTGAGTGTCCACCTGCTGCCACAAGCTCTTGAGTGTCCACCTGCTGCCACAAGCTCTTGAGTGACCACCTGCTGCCACAAGCTCTTGAGTGTCCACCTGCTGCCACAAGCTCTTGAGTGTCCACCTGCTGCCACAAGCTCTTGAGTGTCCACCTGCTGCCACAAGCTCTTGTGTGACCACCTGCTGCCACAAGCTCTTGAGTGACCACCTGCTGTCACAAGCTCTTGTGTGACCACCTGCTGCCACAAGCTCTTGTGTGACCACCTGCTGCCACAAGCTCTTGTGTGACCACCTGCTGCCACAAGCTCTTGTGTGGCCACCTGCTGCCACAAGCTCTTGTGTGACCACCTGCTGCCACAAGCTCTTGTGTGACCACCTGCTGCCACAAGCTCTTGTGTGGCCACCTGCTGCCACAAGCTCTTGTGTGACCACCTGCTGCCACAAGCTCTTGTGTGTCCACCTGCTGCCACAAGCTCTTGAGTGACCACCTGCTGCCACAAGCTCTTGTGTGACCACCTGCTGCCACACGCTCTTGTGTGACCACCTGCTGCCACACGCTCTTGTGTGACCACCTGCTGCCACAAGCTCTTGAGTGTCCACCTGCTGCCACAAGCTCTTGTGTGACCACCTGCTGCCACAAGCTCTTGTGTGTCCACCTGCTGCCACAAGCGCTTGAGTGTTCCTGGGGTTGAGGGAGGGGTGGGGAGTTCCGGGGGTGGAGGTGGCGGGTGGTGGAGGGAGTGGAAGCAGCAGTTAACATAAAGCCAACCAACACGTGCCCAACCGCTTCTGCTCGCCGGAAACAAATGCAGTAATAACCCATGACCCACTAAATTCATGTTTATCAATTACCGAAATTGCCAGTAACATCAATTACCCAAATCATCGGCGTCATCAATTACAACTCCAATGGTTACTTTCGTCTCGTTCTCCGCCCTGTCACAGGCACGCCCGCCGCTGGTGTGGGGGATAATTGGAGGCGAATTGGTCGTTAGGAACGGTAATTAGATCATTCTCCAGCTTGATCGGTGAGTGTTGGGGTTACCATCGTTGATAACAGCTGAGAGGTTAATTGTTGCTCCTCATTCACCTTTGTCACCTTGTTACTTGTGTAGTGTGAGGGTAGTTACGTGTGGGTGTGGTGTGTGTGGGGGTGTGTGTGTGTGTAGGGGGGGGGGGGGTGTGGTGGGTGTGTGGGGGGGCGTGGTGTGGTGTGTGTGTGGGGGGGGGGGGGTGTGTGGTGGGTGTGTGGGGGGGGGGCGTGGTGTGGTGTGTGTGTGTGGGGGGGGGTGTGTGGTGGGTGTGTGGGGGGCGTGGTGTGGGGGGGGTGTGGTGGGTGTGTGGGGGGGCGTGGTGTGGGGGGGGGTGTGTTTGTGGGTGTGGTGTGTTTGGGGGGGGTGTGGTGTGTGTGTGTGTGGGGGGTGTGTGGTGTGTGTGGGGGGGGTGTGGTGTGTGTGTGTGTGTGTGTGGGGGGTGGGGGGTGGGGGGGGGGTGTGTTTGGGGGTGTGTGTGTGTGTGTGTGTGGTGAGTGTGTACTCACCTAGTTGTGCTTGCGGGGGTTGAGCTCTGGCTCTTTGGTCCCGCCTCTCAACCGTCAATCAACAGGTGTACAGGTTCCTGAGCCTATTGGGCTCTATCATATCTACACTTGAAACTGTGTATGGAGTCAGCCTTCACCACATCACTGCCTAATGTATTCCATTTGTCAACCACTCTGACACTAAAAAAGTTCTTTCTAATATCTCTGTGGCTCATTTGGGCACTCAGTCTCCACCTGTGTCCGCTTGTGCGTGTGCCCCTTGTGTTAAATAGCCTGTCTTTATCTACCCTATCGATTCCCTTCAGAATCTTGAATGTGGTGATCATGTCTCCCCTAACTCTTCTGTCTTCCAGCGAAGTGAGGTTCAATTCCCGTAGTCTCTCCTCGTAGCTCATACCTCTCAGCTCGGGTACTGGTCTGGTGGTAAACCTTTGAACCTAAACCTGACTTTGGTTCAAAACTATGAACCTGTGTGGTTGTGTGGGTGTGGGAGTGTGGTGTGGATGAGTGAGGGAGGTGATTGGGATGATTTGGAAGAGGGTTGTGATTGGGAGTGTTGTAGGGGTTGGGGTGTAATATTTTACAACCCCACCCACTTAAAGTAAACCTCACCCAACCCTCATCCCCACCCTTCCTTCACTCACCCCAACCTCAGCGTCACTCATCCTGAGTGGACACACCGCCATAATGACAGTATTGGTCAGCGCCACTCATCCTGTGAGTGGACACACCGCCATAATGACAGTATTGGTCAGCGCCACTCATCCTGTGAGTGGACACACCGCCATGGTGACAGTATTGGGCAGCGCCACTCATCCTGTGAGTGGACACACCGCCATAATGACAGTATTGGTCAGCGCCACTCATCCTGTGAGTGGACACACCGCCATAATGACAGTATTGGTCAGCGCCACATCCTGTGAGTGAACACACCGCCATAATGACAGTATTGGTCAGCGTCACTCATCCTGAGTGGACACACCGCCATAATGACAGTATTGGTCAGCGCCACTCATCCTGTGAGTGGACACACCGCCATAATGACAGTATTGGTCAGCGCCACTCATCCTGTGAGTGGACACACCGCCATAGTGACAGTATTGGGCAGCGCCACTCATCCTGTGAGTGGACACACCGCCATAGTGACAGTATTTACTTATTTACTTATTTATGTATTGGTATAGAAGAAGGTTGGCTGGGTTATAAGTGTACATAACACTGGTAGTGTGACAGTCTTTCAGAGCCACTAACAGGCACAACGTTTCTGGCAGAAACGTTAGCAAGTTGCTTAACATTTACCACGCCTTAAACTTATGTGATCTTGGTGGGGAAAGTGACAACATCTTAGAAGAACCGTATCTACATATAACCAAAAGTGTCTACCTCAAGCACTGCAGGACTGTTTATTGTGCCTGTAGCTACGAGACAACTGAAGGGAAGGTTGAGAGGAAAATGGCTTATGGTTGAGAGGAAACACTCGGGCTGGGTTGAAGGAAAGATCTTGGAGGAAGAAACAGGTTAAGAATAAGGCGCGAGACATTTCGCTGTGCTTGAGCTTCTCCAAGGTTACTTCTGGTGATTCGTGGCCCTCTTGACGCTCTCCTTGCCCCCGGATCTCACCAATTACCCACTTTTTCACCTGTACACTTGTGAAATGGTGACTTTTAGAGGTGCTGGCTCGTCCTTGAGCTGAAGGGACTCATCTACCATTATAGGCTTAAGGGGGGGAGGGGAGAGATTATTATTATTTTATTGTCAGGGGAAAGAGCCAAGCCATTACGACTTTATAGCACTTGGAAGGGGTCAGGATAAGGATTTGGGGATGGGACGGGGGGAAAGGAATGGTGCCCAACCACTTGGACGGTCGGGGATTGAACGCCGATCTGCATGAAGCGAGACCGTCGCTCTACCGTCCAGTCAAAGTGGCTGGGGGGGGGAGAAGCTTAACTAACACAGGTTTCTTATGTTCTCTTCAGAAGTTGTAAACTTTATTCTACAATATTAATTTTACAATTGTGTGATCTGACGCTAAGGGAAGCGTTTTGTTGATAACGTCAACTTTTGTTAAAGCAGAGGTGATGTGTAAGAAAGTTAGATAGTGCCCAATCGTTTATGGCTGGAACCGTGTGTACCGTCTTGATCTTGAGGATTGTAGAGTGTTCCCGAGTCTTAACTGGCTGCTCATAGTTGAGTCACATTGTTTGATGTGTGGTGCTTGGCTCATGTCTACTCTTCTCTTGTCGCTGTACCTGTAGACTGTTGTGGTGTGTTGGCTGGATGTCTGGGTGTGTGTTCACCTTGTTGTATTCACCTAGTTGTGCTTGCGGGGGTTGAACTGTGCTCTTTCCGGCCGCCTCTCAACTGTCAATCGATCAATTGTTACTACTATTGTTTTCACACACACCCACACACAGGAAGCAGCCCGTAACAGCTGTCTAACTCCCAGGTACCTATTTACTGCTAGGTAACAGGGACATCAGGGTAAAAGAAACTCTGCCCCCATTGTGTGTGTGAGAGTGGTTGTGTGTAGAAACTACATGTTCTGTTGGAGCGTTGCTGTGTGCATATTGTCCTACACACTGCAAGAGAGCCTGCTGTCTTGCCTATATATTGAGATCATTGAGGCTGACAGTCCCCAGGTGGGCATGTAAAGTCATAGATGACATTCGACTTTCAAGGTGATTTGTTTGGTGTCGAGAGAGTTCTTCGTGATCTTGTTAGCAGTCTGCTTCTTGCAGACATTCCTGTGTTGGATCCCATCTTATTCTCGCCCAATCACACACATCCAGGATCTCGTATCCCTAGATTATGAACACCATTTCTATAACTCACCCGTCATCTCCTCCCATTACAACCTCACCTAACCTCAGCTCCGCCATACGTCTAAAGCCTCATAGACCTAATTAAGCACGTGCTCGCCCTATTTGTGGATATAAATTATAGAAAAGTATAATGTACAATAATTTTTCTCAAATAACACCCCACAGACCCATTCCAACACTACCTAAATGTTGGCATATATTACCAACCCGCCTTATGCACTCTCGAACACTGCACACCATCACCTCAGCTGTATGGTATAAGTCACAGCAAGTATCATTTACAGCTATTTTCCTCAGCCACCATCCTACATACCACTACCAGTATATAACCTGTTCCATTTACTCCCGGTTACTTCACAATCTACTCCCATATGTTCTCCAGCCATACAGAAGAGTGAGACGTGTAGTGACACGGGTGGGTTAAGGGACCATTTACACCCGGCCACACTTACACACAACTCTTGTGCTCTAAAAAGTTCAGTGAAAGCCAGCGAGCAAATGTTGGGGCGATGTTTAGTGGTGAGGTTCTCCTCACACGCGCGCCCTCACACGGGCCTCACACACGTGTGTGGACACGTGTGAGGACACGTGTATGAGGAGCACCTCTACGCTAAACGCGCCCTCACACACGTGTGAGGACACGTGTATGAGGAGCACCTCTACGCTGAACGCGCCCTCACACGCGTTCCCTTACATCTGTTTTTGACCAGGTGAAGGTTGGTCTTGCACGTGCGCTCACTCACTGGGAGTTACTTACACGGGGTTCTACTCCTCTGGGAGTTCTACTCCTCTGGGAGTTCTACTCCTCTGGGAGTTCTACTCCTCTGGGAGTTCTACTCCTCTGGGAGTTCTACTCCTCTGGGAGTTCTACTCCTCTGGGAGTTCTACTCCTCTGGGAGTTCTACTCCTCTGGGAGTTCTACTCCTCTAGCCCTGGGGCTTATCTTGTGATAACTTGAGTAAGAAGGTTGTTGCTTGCAGCGACCCGCAGGCACACCACTTCTTGCAGGAACTTATCTAATTGTTTTATGAACATCACTTTTGTTCCGGCAATATTTCATATATGTGTTGGGAGGATATTAAGGAGCTCTGATGCTCACATAGTGGCGAGTGTGGCTCTGGCTCCTCTAGTCTTCACTGGCTCTTTTCTGCATTTCCTTCCATATCTTTTGTTCCGATATATTTGTATTTTGATGTGTATATTGGGAGCCATGTGTGTGTGTGTAGGGTTTGTGATGCCTCTCTTCTCTCCTTTCTAGAGAGTACATTTGTAATTGCTTTGAGAGGGTTATAATAATTTAGGTGCCTTATCGTATCTATACGTGCCGTATACGTTCTCTAATTTTCTTATATTTCAGAAATCTCTGCTGCTCTCAAAGGGAGAGTGATTACCAAGCACTTGGTACCAGGTACCAAGACGAGGAAGCACAAGTAATTTGAATAGTATGAGCATTGTGCTGGGATCCCTCGATGTGAAGATTCTCAAAATCCAGGCAATAATTGTTCTGGCTGACCATATCTTTGATGTGATGTACTCACTCAAGGTCAGGTCGTGTGACATCATTATCTCCAGAGCCATCACGTGTAGCTTTCCTTCTGTGAGTAGATGTGATTGTGTCCTGTACGCTGTGCTGCGTTCAGGTTCAATTTGACCATATCTGATTGTCTGGAGTTTATCACTGTTAAAAATCATATTATTTTCTGCTTCCCATCCGAAGACTTTTAGGTATATCGGATTGTAGTTTTTCAGTGTCTTTCACAGAGGTCAATTTCATTCTGATTTTGATATCTTCAGCCAAGAATGACATGGCGCTGACACTTGCTTATTTGTGTACATCAGATGTGGGAATGATAACAAGCGGAGGTGGCAGGTCTGTGCCCTGCGACACAGAGCTGCGCTAGGACTTCAGTATGATTGATTATTACTCTTTGCGTTCTCTCTGACATTAGATTGAAAATCCATCTCCCTGCTGATATTCCGATAACCAGTCAATAACATGTAGCCAACCTTGCTTCCTACAGTGTGTAGGGAAGCTGTAACTGCTGACTTGAGTGCTTCTGGTATCTCACCCGTATCTACACTTCTTGCTACTGGAACTTTGCAACTGATTTTAACTACGGAGTTCTGAGAGTGAGGAGCCGAGACTGAGAGCAAGGTCATGTTGTTCTATGGTTCTGGCCAAGTCTGCTGCTCGGGCTAATATTGGGGATATTGTCTGACCTATGGATATCGTTCATAATAATACGTCTTTCTTCCAACACATTGAGTAATAAGAATTTGAGGCGCTCTTTTAGGAAGACTGTGTACCTACAGGAGGCAGCTCCTATTGGCCCGTGTCACACCAGTGTCACACCAGTGTCACACCAGACTGTCACACCAGACTGTCACACCAGACTGACACACCAGCATGTTACACCAGAGTGCCACACCAAAGTGCCACACCAGTGTCACACCAGTGTCACACCAGACTGTCACACCAGACTGTCACACCAGACTGTCACACCAGACTGTCACACCAGCATGTTACACCAGAGTGCCACACCAGAGTGCCACACCAGAGTGTCACACCACAACATTGGAGAGGATGATCACATGTGTTTTTAGAGAACACTCTCATAGTTTCCCCAGGGTGAAGGTTTGCCCTCAGGGCTCCTTGGTGGAGGGAGCCCTTGTTCCCTTGGTGGAGGGAGCCCTTGTTCCCTTGGTGGAGGGAGCCCTTGTTCCCTTGGTGGAGGGAGCCCTTGTTCCCTTGGTGGAGGGAGCCCTTGTTCCCTTGGTGGAGGGAGCCCTTGTTCCCTTGGTGGAGGGAGCCCTTGTTCCCTTGGTGGAGGGAGCCCTTGTTCCCTTGGTGGAGGGAGCCCTTGTTCCCTTGGTGGAGGGAGCCCTTGTTCCCTTGGTGGAGGGAGCCCTTGTTCCCTTGGTGGAGGGAGCCCTTGTTCCCTTGGTGGAGGGAGCCCTTGTTCCCTTGGTGGAGGGAGCCCTTGTTCCCTTGGTGGAGGGAGCCCTTGTTCCCTTGGTGGAGGGAGCCCTTGTTCCCTTGGTGGAGGGAGCCCTTGTTCCCTTGGTGGAGGGAGCCCTTGTTCCCTTGGTGGAGGAAGCCCTTGTTCCCTTGGTGGAGGGAGCCCTTGTTCCCTTGGTGGAGGGAGCCCTTGTTCCCTTGGTGGAGGGAGCCCTTGTCCCCTTGGTGGAGGGAGCCCTTGTTCCCTTGGTGGAGGGAGCCCTTGTTCCCTTGGTGGAGGGAGCCCTTGTTCCCTTGGTGGAGGGAGCCCTTGTTCCCTTGGTGGAGGGAGCCCTTGTTCCCTTGGTGGAGGGAGCCCTTGTTCCCTTGGTGGAGGGAGCCCTTGTTCCCTTGGTGGAGGGAGCCCTTGTTCCCTTGGTGGAGGGAGCCCTTGTTCCCTTGGTGGAGGGAGCCCTTGTTCCCTTGGTGGAGGGAGCCCTTGTTCCCTTGGTGGAGGGAGCCCTTGTCCCCTTGGTGGAGGGAGCCCTTGTTCCCTTGGTGGAGGGAGCCCTTGTTCCCTTGGTGGAGGGAGTCCTTGTTCCCTTGGTGGAGAGAGCCCTTGTTCCCTTGGTGGAGGGAGCCCTTGTTCCCTTGGTGGAGGGAGCCCTTGTTCCCTTGGTGGAGGGAGCCCTTGTTCCCTTGGTGGAGGGAGCCCTTGTTCCCTTGGTGGAGGGAGCCCTTGTTCCCTTGGTGGAGGAAGCCCTTGTTCCCTTGGTGGAGGGAGCCCTTGTCCCCTTGGTGGAGGGAGCCCTTGTTCCCTTGGTGGAGGGAGCCCTTGTCCCCTTGGTGGAGGAAGCCCTTGTTCCCTTGGTGGAGGGAGCCCTTGTTCCCTTGGTGGAGGGAGCCCTTGTTCCCTTGGTGGAGCGAGCCCTTGTTCCCTTGGTGGAGGGAGCCCTTGTTCCCTTGGTGGAGGAAGCCCTTGTTCCCTTGGTGGAGGGAGCCCTTGTTCCCTTGGTGGAGGGAGCCCTTGTTCCCTTGGTGGAGCGAGCCCTTGTTCCCTTGGTGGAGGGAGCCCTTGTTCCCTTGGTGGAGGAAGCCCTTGTTCCCTTGGTGGAGGGAGCCCTTGTTCCCTTGGTGGAGCGAGCCCTTGTTGTAGCACCAGAGATTTATACAGTTGAATCAGAACCTTCTGTTCCTTAAAGTCGAAGGTCCGCGTGATTATTCCTAAGGTTTGTTTAGCTTTGTGACTGACTTGAGAATGGTCCAGGACGGACCGAAACGTCGTCGTCCCTTCACCTTCTAGTGTGTGGTCTGGTCATCTAGCTTTGTGACTGTTCTAACCTGATGTGCACTTGTCAGTGAATGATGGTTCTGACTCCTCGGTCCTTTTCTTCATGAATCTGATGCAATTAAGGAATTTTTGTAATTTGATAGTTGTGACCTGGGAGGAGAAAGCCTGGTCAGAGACCGGGCCGCAGGGGACCTTGGCCCCCTGGAATCACCGCCAGGTAAGGTGGGTAGTTATGGCCCTCATGCAAGGTCTTACATTTTCCGATATTAAAAAGTATTTGCCAGTCTTCGGACCATTTGTGTGCATGTGGAGCTCTTTGTAAAGCTTCTGTCTCGTTTTTATTCCCCACTTTACCATAAATCTTCGTGTCACCGGAACATTGATGATGTTATGAATTACTATAATATCTATTAGAATAAGTTGGAATAGCTTGAGTATTTTTGACTGGGACCCATGAACTAAAGCCTTTAAACAAATATATACGTACACAAATAGATGAGTTCACATATGGGTCTATGACGTCCCCCATCAGACGACCCAGTTTACGGTTTTTACGTGTTCCCCCTTCATCCCCTCCAGGGCTCCCTCGTTTTCTCTAACAACACGGTATACGGTACTATTTTGTCTGTACCGTATACGAGTTTGCCTGACATTGGTCAAAGGGTATAGAATGTTTTTTTAATATTTGTTTAAGTTTTGGTTACAGCAGTTGGTTGTTGGAGATGTAATGACGTGTGGTGACAGCTGGGGCGAGGCAGGGGTCTTGAGCAACCCGTCCTCAGACCAAGTCCATTCCATCCAGCGGTCGACCCCAAAGACGCATTTATCAATTTTAATATACTGTTCATTCAAAACAGAACTTTTTTCGAATATATATTAATATTATTGTATATTAGCATATTGTGCATATTTAGGCACTGGTTAGGTTCTGTTAGGAGTATAGTTTCTGTTGGCAATTATTTGTATTTGTAGTACGTGGGTGAAGCATTTATAGCGTTGTAGTTCGAACTAAATTGGTCAGTGAAGCACTTGTTCCGGAAGTGTTCGGACGTCATCAGTTATGAGTCGTGTGTAAACAGTTTTTCATTCATAAACAGGGGGTTTGGCAGGTGCCTGGAATAGACTCTGTTACTCATCTCTTATTATACTTTATTATACATTGTTCGTTACCTCCCACCTTTTGATCTGAGAGGATTAATGCATTAACTCCCCACCTCCTATTAATCTAATGGCAGAGGTTACATTTATCTCTGAAATTCTATCCCCAATACTCTGCAGATTCAACTCCATCCTCATCATTTCAATCATAACATTTCTTAGGCATCCTAAGATAATTCTCATGGCTTCATCTTGTGCCTTCTCTAACTTGCCCATCCTACCTTTACCGAAACAAGAAATGACAGGCGCAGCATAATAAATAAGGGATCTTACAGTACTCAATCATTCGTAGCACAGGGACTCCCACTCCCTTTCCACAGCATGCCAAGGCCTTCAAGGGGGGTAGAAATAGCCTAAGCTACTCTATCCCTTTGAGATGTATTTATTGCTTATCTCAATAAACATACTTGAACTTGAACTTGAAGGCCTTCAGAGGTTGTAATCTCTTCCGACATTGACCCAACAGTCTGTTCATCACAGCTTCCAAACTCTCATAGGTATATCCTCACTCTACTTTCTTCCTATGATGAATATTAATAAAACTACATTTGCCCTGTCCGTTACATTCCATGAGATACGAGATCTGCTTAGACACTTAGTTTCCAGTTAGGAGTGAGGAACTGATACAGAGGTTTAAGATAGCCATAGAATTAGTTAGGAGCAAGGGAGGAATCCCGATCATATGTGGCATTCTTCTAAGAAAGGGAGTTGGAAACGAATGGTTGTCGAGGGCACTTGGTGTCAATTGCCGGCTGGAAAGATATTGCAAATCAAATGCAATATCTTTCATAGATAACCGGGAACACTTCTATGGAAGAAATGACATGTATGCACGGGATGGGGTGCATCTAACGAGGGCTGGGGTTGTTGTTGCGAACTCTTCTTCAGTTCATGTTCTTCAGCTATATCGTGCTCTGGTTTGGCCTCATTTAGATTGTGCAGTTCAGTTTTGGTTGCCGTACTGTGGAATGGTTGTGAATTGGATATGAGATCAGCTGAAACAACATCAGGATGAAACAAAGGAGGAGATCAGTATTAAAAAGACCTCGTCTTGGCAAGTTGCAAAGGACAGGGGCCTTAAGAAGACTTTGACAAAGCCGCCTACTGATATCCTAGGGACTTCTAATGCATTTCCGTGTTGGAGGACGAGTGCTGTGGTGAGCTTGCAGTTCGTTCGAAAGGCAAAGCAACGAAGAGCAACGAAGCGCAGGTCCCTCAAAGTGCTCAAAAGGTAAAGGAAGAAACTAAGCGAATTTTGGTTGTGGGAGATTCCCAGGTGAGGTATTTAGACAGAACATTTTGTGCCAGAGATTAGGGGAAACAGGTAAAGGGTTTGCTATCCGGAAGCTGGAATTGATGATATTGTTGGCAACATGATTGATATTATGGCTGGAAATGGGAACAAATCCATTATTTGTATTAGTGCAGGTGGAATAAATAGGAGTTGCCTCGTATGGGCCAATAGGCCTTCTGCAGTTACCTTTATTCCTATGTTCTTGTGTCTTTTCTAAATCTAAATTTTCCAATTTATACCCATTGTTCCGTGTTCTGCCTTGTGTTCATACTTTTGGACATCAAAAGTATCGAAAACTACCTCATGCGCCTTATTACTAACGCTTCGATAAGTAAGTCGAAGTAATACAAACTCTTCGAAATAAATCCAGTGATGCAAACTCTCAGACATTCTCGACAGGAAACCCTAACCAGCAGGACGCAAGAGACGCAGATTAATCGACGGAAGCGGCGGTTATTCCCTACAGCGTGTTATGTTGTTTTAGATTCAGCTACTCGGAACTAAAAGTTCCAAGTAGCACGGGCTATGGTGAGCCCGTAGTGGACTTACCTGGCACAGGAGCGGGGCTGTAACTTCAACTCGTTGTACATACAACGTGTCAACTGGACTTTGATCAAAAGCTGAAGTGGACGGTTCGTCTGACTAAGGGGTCGGATGATTGATGATTGATAAAGATTAAGCCACCCAAAAGGTGGCACGGGCATGAATAGCCCGTAAGTGGTGGCCCTTTTGAGCCATCCCTTTTGAGGAGATCTGTGGAGGTACGACTGCACCCTGCATGACGGGAGATGTCTCCCCCGTGGGGTCGGATGATGATTGATTGATTGATGAAGATTAAGCCACCCAAAAGGTGGCACGGGCATGAATAGCCCGTAAGTGGTGGCCCTTTTAAGCCATTACCAGTATCAAGAGCGGGTCGGATGAACATAAGCCGCTATTTAAGGAGGGTGTTCACCGGACCTACATAACAGTTGTGACAGAAGAGGCTATAGATAACCTAACGACATTTGGAGTTAGGAATATTGTGATGGATACTCTAGAAGCAGGTATGATTTAGATCATAGTTTTGAATTAGTTCATTTGATGTATCACGCTATTGTGATATATGTGTGTATAGTTTTTAAGTTTCCAACTTATTTGGATCCTGATTTTCTTCTCAACCATTATAGTGTTGTATGGGCTAAGAGGAACAGTGTTCGTGGTGAAAAACAAAGTCAGATTGTTATCTTAGTAAAGGGTCAGGCTCCAGAAAGAATTTGTGTTCAAGGGCTAGGCTACAGGAAAGTTGCAAAATAAACAAATCCACAAGGGCCGTGACGAGGATTGGAACCTGCGTCCGAGAGCATTGGACGCAGGTTCGAATCCTCGTCATGGCCCTTGTGGATTTGTTCATTTGATGCATCACGCAATTGTGATTTCTGTCTAAGTTGCAAAATACACTGAGGAGCCCACATTATGCATGAAGTGTTCTCGTTGGGGATATATGGCTTTGAAATGCCAATTTGACCCCAGGTGTCAGTACTGTGGTAAGAAGTATGACTCGCGACAGTGTAGTCAAGATTGAAAAAGTTGAAAAATTCTTGCCATCTTGTTGCAATTGCCGAGGCAGCCACAATGCTGGTTCCTCTCTATCCCCCACGAAGCCTTATTTGAGAGACTCCATTGTCGTTTTAGATTACAGATGCAACTGGGAGATTAGTGAACCCCGACAGAGAAAGTGCATCTTCTGCCAAACTGTCACAGAAAAGCCATTACTTCACTATCTTCTGGAATGTGAAGCAACCAACGACCTTAGAAGAGCTTTAAGATTCAAGAGATTAAGAGATTCAAGAGTCCTTGAATCTTGCAGTAACCACCCTGAAGCCATCAACACAGCCACTCTTCTAGTCAAAAAAGGTGTCCAGCAGCTGGACACCCTCATAAAGACTGTCAAGCAGTATCCTCCCCCGCGATAACAGCTTGACGATTAAATGCAACCTCAGAATACTGAAAAGAATTACTGAACAAAAAATTGTACCACTTACGGGCTAGTCATCCCCGTGCCACCTCTTGGGTAGCTTAATCTTTATCAATCAATCAATCGTTTTAGATTCAGCTGCTCGAAACGTTCAGAGCAGCACGGGCTATAGTGAGCCCGTAGTGGACTTACTTGGCAGAGGATCGGGGCTGTAACTTTCGAGAGACTCCAGGTCGGTCCTATTGATGAAGGTTAAGACACCCAAGAGGTGACACGGGCATGAATAGCCCGTAAATTAGAGTGGCGTATTACGTCTTTTGAAATTTAGGAAAGACCTGAGTAAATACTGGTTCGGTAACAGGGTTGTCGATTTGTGGAACCAATTACCACGTCAATCAATAGACATAGGATTCCTTGATTGTTTCAAGCATAGTTTAAACATATATATGAATGAGTTTGGGTGGATATAAATAAGAGCTGCCCCGTATGGGCCAACAGGTCTTCTGCAGTTTCCTTGATTCTTATGTTCTTATACATTCTGAATACTAGAGAGCCCTATAGTGCGTTTTCTCTATTTTCTCATCTCGGCAAGTATTAATCTGCACTTATTAAAGTTAGATTAAGTTAACGATTATATTAATTATTAATTTAACGCTTTGCCTGGCCGAAACGCTTTGCGTAATAGTGGCTTTAGACATTGTATGTACTAGCTCTATCTATAAATCCATCAACTTTTGTATCTTACCTTGTATGTATGTACTTTACCTGAATAAATATTTGTAGACGTAGTTGTACATATGTTAGTTGTTAGTGGAATAAGCAGAGATCAAGCTATTAAGTTAGTTTTGGTTCATAATAAAGCTTTTGTATAATTGTTTATTAAACATATAAGTTAAGATTTTTTTAACAAAATATATAAGGCAAGTGGAGTTGTTAGGTTAGAGTAGTGTTAAGTGAGAGTGTGTGTGGTGGCGGGTCCCTGGCGGCGCGCTACACACCCGCCCCCTGCCCGCACCATCGCGCATGCGCACACAATCAATACTACGCTCAGTGTAAACAAAAATGGCCGCTCGCAAATTCACAGCGGAAGGTAGGTGTTTATGGTGAATTTACTCGTCTTGCGGTAATTTTTCCAAAAGGAAGCAACAGTTGATGTTGTGGGAAGGTGTGGAAGGGTGTTGCGAGGTGCCTGGTGATATGGATGACAAGTGTTGCGGGGGTGACAGGAATGGGTAACAGCGGCGGCTGACAATGACCCCTATGATACGTCAGTATAGTTTAGAGGTTGATGATGTGGGCCGAGACGACGGCTCTCGCAATCCTGAGCACTCCAGATGCAAACTTTGTGAGCAGGAACTGTGGCATGATCTCCCACATTACACTGAATGCCCAGTTATCAGACCATTCAGACCCTGGCATGAGGCACCTGGAGCTTTGCCATTATTTTTATTCACTCGTGTTCTTGACGATATCCTCATAATGCACCCAAAATTTGCCAGAGTAGAAATTGGCAGTAGAATGGAGTCTACTGAACATATGGCCCTGTATGACTGACCATCCTGCAAAATGGGGGACTTTTTAGACTTTTAGCTACCTTATTTACTCTTGTGTTCATCATATCCTCATAATGCACCAAGAGTTTGCCAGAGTCTACTTATCACATGCCTCTGTATGACTAACCATCCTGTGTGATGAGTTTTAATATCACATAGCTAATTTTTTGACACTGTACTCCCCTTCATATAGTCTACAGTTAGCTGTACAAATGCCAATGTACCTAAATGTGTTAATATAAAAAAGTGGCTCTCAAGGGCCTGAGGTGTGCCGCCGCTGACTACTTCTGAGGTATGTGGTGGCTGTGGCACAGTTGGGCGAGATTGAAACCTGGTTCCAGCTTGTGCAACTTCATTTATTGGAACTTTCTATACTCTAGGTCATATCATTACTGAGTGAACTTCATATAACAATTTCAAAGTGAGTATTAATGATAGTTATTCTTAATGGGTGCTGTGTTGAAAGTATCTACAGTATTGTGAGAAGAATATTATTACAGCAAGGGAATTATTACCGCATTAATTGGATGACTAGTACTGGCATGCCACCGAGAGTGGCGGCCGTCTAATAAGGCAAATTTCTGTCTGTCGGCAAAAGGGGGGGGGGAGTCCTTAACATGGTAGAAAAAGTTCAAGTGCTTTGGTTGACAAAAGGGCGTTTTGAGCTGTTATTTAGGGCTTATCACAGTCTGCCGAGAGGTTGCCAGACTAGTTTAAAGGTGAAAAATTAGTTCCGAGCTCAATCATCAGTGAAGTTTGGTTAAATCTTACACAGGCTCTTCACATGCCATACGTTACAAACACAATTACTTGGTTCACACAGGTTGCATGGATACTCCCATCCCCCCACCCCCATCCCTATAAAGCAGGGGTTGTATTAGGAGGATATTTATTGGAACATAACCTGCAACTATGGAATGTAGTTTCTGCAAGCTTCATGTTAAGAGAGGTGATTTTACAAGGAGTGAAAACACTTCTAGTGCAGACTAGGAAAAAACTTGGCTAGCATTTTACTTTCTCTTGTGAGCTAACATTCCCATGTAGAAACATTTTGTACACTTGCTTCTTATTGTTAATGGATATATATTATTTTGTCAAGATTGATCGGGTAGTACTGTACACCCAAACCTCAGATTTTGTTCCACCAATTTACATACTTTCTACTTGATTTATTGTGGTGAGATTACTTACAGGATAATATAAAATCCCTTTGTGAGTGTCTTAGTTATGTCATATGTTAACACTTAACACTCAAAGGAGTTAATTTGATATAACTGTACACTACCTAATTTGATTTTTAGATAAAAGCCATTGTTCACTTTATATAAAAAGAGTCTTTAGCATTTACTTACTAGAATTTATCTTTAATTGCAGATGTTGAAGCCCAAATCAAAGACATTCAAAACCGAAAGGCCAATCTGGCCAAGGAAACACAACTGCCTGAAGGACTGAGCAAGGACGAGGAGCGTGTGAGGCTCGATGGTGGAGGCTACTTCGACAGTGATATTTATGATATTTCAAATGGAAATAAATATGCAAATTATGTTCAGTCTATTGGTGTGGATGACCTGGATGTGAGTACTGTACATTTTTAATTTTGTTTATATTATTTTGAAAGCTCATGTACAACCATACTCATGTTTTATATAGTGTTACATGATTATACAAACTAATTGGATCTAAATAACTTTAGTGTTTTGTATGCATAATTACTGTAACTTTTGCCTAGTGTTGGTTCCAGAAATCAATGCCCCCCACAGTCCAGTCTCTGACTAGTCCTCCTAGTTGACAGTCTGGTCAATCGAGCTGTTAGACTCGGCTGTTTACTGTATAACACATGAATCACAGCCTGTTGATCAAGTGCCCTTTGGTACTTGTTCATCAAGTTCTGTTTTGAGCACTATGAGAGCTCGGCTAGTTATGCCCCTTGTGTATTGTGGAAGTGTTGAAAAGTTTTGGTCTCTTAACCCCAGTACAGTACCACTGTTTATACCAGACATTCCCGACAGTGTGCAGGAAAAAATTAAAGAGAAAATTTTTTTCTTCTAATTGTGTTCAATTGCATTACCTGATGCATTTGAACAAATTAAAATCATTTTATTTGGTAAAATACAGTATAATTTTTTGTTTATAAATTTGTTATAAAGTAGATTTTATACAATGAACAATAGATTTTATAGTTTTATAAAAAAAATCCTCCCTTAAGAAATGCTTCAAATTTTTTTTACTGTTTTATTAATAATAATAACAATTCATTGTGTGGATATATTCAATATATTGAGGCCTCCCCGCCCCCCCTCCCCTCCCCCAGGACTGAATTACTGACCCTTCCCAGTATGCAAGTCTTCATTTTCCAGCCTACAGCAAGCTGGGTACCTATTTACAGCTAGGAGGTGAACAGAGGCATTAGGTGATAGGAAATGCAACCAACCATTTCTGTCCCACCTGGGATTCGAACCCTTCCATTCAGTTCAGCCCTTGTACATTAATGTAAATAAAGGTATCTGATAGGCTGGCCTCTCTCTTGTTGCGTTGTAACTTGTTTCACCTGTTGGCAAATAACCAGGAGAACTTTAAATCAGATACCTGTTGACTAATCTGGAGATTTGGGTAATCGATAGTGTATACTGTACAGATAGTACTGTACAGTACTAGCAATATTTATTTTGTGTCTGTTCTTATGTGTAATATTTGCATTCATACAGAATTACTGTAAGTACATTAATATCAACATGATTGTTGTCAATTTCTGGTAGTAATTGTATCACCAAGATGATTGTTAAACAATTATGCTTGAAAGTACAATATTATACTAGGTTACTAGGTATGTAAATTTTTGCTCTCTCATTGTCGGGGGACAAGAAGCCTATTAAGCTCGAGTACGGGGCCAATGACTTAGTGCCCCAAAATGTAACCCACAATAGTTACCCAACTCCCAAGTACCTGTATACTGCTAGGTAAACAGAGGCCTTGGGTGCACAGATGTCTTGCCCTATCTAAATATTGAACGTAGGGATCCAATTGGTTGTGAGCTGACAATTTGTGCAAGTGAAGTTGAAAGCAGATTGAATGAAGCTGGTGAAATACTAGTTAGGAAAAAAGTACAAATAGATAATAATAATTTTATTTTTAATTCGTTGTCGGGGGACAGAAAACCAGGATGTATTCATACACGTTGTGCTTTTATCGAGGTCTTTCCTCCCTCCCCCCCCCTCCTCCCTCCCCCAAGGCTGAATTACTGACTTTGCCTAGGATGCAAACCCTCTACAAGTTGACTAACTCCCAAGTACCTGTTTACTGCTAGGGAACATAAGCATTAAGTGAAAGGAAATGTGCCCAACCATTTCCGTCCCGTCCGGGATTCGAATCCGGAATTCTCGATTGTCTGTCGAGAACAAACCCGACTGTAATTCTGGAACCCCTTAAGATAAGCTTAGAAGGGTGCAAGAAGCAGCAGTTGTTCCAACTGTAATGGATGTAAAAAGGTGGTGTAGTTTGATTATAAAACATCAAGGGATGAACAATGTGAGACATGCAATTATCATGAGACAAGAAGAATAAGGAAAGGTGGGAAGTATAAATGTTTGTGATGTAAGATTGAGAATATAATGCTACAATATATAGTCATGTTAAATAAATTGAGTATGGTAGTAGTGAAGAAAGTGTGTTAGAGTAAATATGAAGATAGAAAAAAAGAGGGCCAAAATGATCGGATACATTCAGTATGCGTTCATGACTTGCACGTCAACAAAGTGTGAAAATTGGTAGTGACCAGGAATATGCCAACTACAAGAATAAAATATAAAACAGTTTGCTTAGTATTTAGTTTAATAATAAGATGTAATAATACACAATACAGTGTAGGTAAGGGTCATGTCGACACTGGCAATTATTTAAGGTTGTTCCTGTATTTAACATTACTTTTTTCCCCTAAAAGATATTTCCTTTTTCAGCCTTTGCAACTAGTGTTTTAAACCCCAACTTTCCCTCCTGTGTTTGTCTTCTTGACTCCGTCTTCCCCTTACCCATGAATGTCTGAAACTAAGTAATTGAGAAAGCATCAATTTTCCAGGATGAAGATGATGATGGAGGGACCACCTTGGGGAAGAAGGGGGGTAATGCATACACAGCCCCCCAGCTCTTCCTTAATGAAATGGTAAGTGGGCTACTTTAAGTTACCTTTGAAAGTTAACACTTGTCAAGATAGACCAAAGCATCAAAGATATTTAAGTAAAAGTAGTAACCAGAAGAGAAAATGGTTTGCGGCATGCTTCCGAGCTGAACCGTGACACTTAGGCATGTTGGACCATATGATCATATAGGTTATATACATCTCCCACACACACACACACTCAAATTTCACATCATTCAATTTCTACCTTGGAAGCTGCTGGTAACATATACACAGTAGAAATCAATTAAATTGTCTAACACAAAGAAAAGTAGTGTAAACATATCCACAATAGAGTTTGTCATGCATCTTTGTCATCCTACCACCTGCTAATTACCGAGATGAATATAGTCATACAGCATTTTTCTGTGGGATGACTGCATTATTATGTAGGACTGGCCCCAGGCTGCACTAGGGGAGTAGAAGAGCTCCTGAGACACCCTCCAGGTAATGGAACAGGTGTGATATCATTAATAAGTAGCGGTCAAGGGAATAGGCAGTGTTTGTATTCTAGTGGCTTTATTAAATATACATTTATGTGACTACTGATTTAACCATTGTATCATGCTCTTCTACATATATTTTTTAAATAAAATTATTACAATTATTTGTTGAATATCAGTATTAATGCTGGTACATCTTGCTGCTGCTGAGCAATGTTTATCAAAGGTTAACTTGCAATTGCTGAAATGATAGATTGACAGGAGCAGTCATCCTGCTCGACGGTGGTACACTGTTGGAATCATTAACTGACTAAACCTTAATAAATAAATGCACACTAATGTATGAGCCAGTATGAATGTGAAATATTAGATTTAATTAGAATTTTTTTTATAACATTTTTAATTGGCAGGGGACTCATGCTTGCATTCACATACAAATGTATTTGTGTGTACTTACACAGTGTGTTATTGCTGTGTTTACTGTGTTTAAAACAGTTATGAAAACACAGCAATGACACACTAAGTATACACAAATACATTTTTTACACAACTATGATTTAAACACAGTATTGATGTGTGTTGTTTGTTATTCTAGGTCGATAAAGATCATGACCCTATGGCTCAGTACAAGAGGCCCACCATTGCTGACAGAGAAGATGAATACCGTGCTCGCCGTATTATGCAGGTCATTTCCCCGAGCGCATTGACCCGTTTGCCGATGGTAAGTGGTGGCGTACCTTGCTGTTCTGGCTCTTGTAAGATACTCATGTTAGGATGGTGAAGGCTCAGCCTTTCATCTCTTGTGTGTGTTGCTTTCTCATGTGGCTGTGTGAGGTGCTCGGTCAGCTGTCAAATCCACCATTACTCAGCCGGATCTTTTGTACTAACTTAACCTTAAATTGGATACCTTTGGACTATCAGATTTGCTGAAGGTTTCTTTAACTTTGAGGCTGGCCTTGCATTGGTGTATATGTGGATGTATGAATGTCCATTTTGTATATCATAAGGGAGGGGAACCAAAAATTTGCTTAAATCCAAGATGTTTTCATAAGTGTTGTTGTTATAACTACAGTAGTATCATATTGGATACATATCACTGTCAAAGGTAATTATAAGCAATGGGGCCAGTAATGGCGTGAGAGTATCAGAGGAACACCACAAAGCACATCCACTACCTCTACTGCCACGGGACCAGCCCGCCAGGAATCACCAACTCTACTAATGTACAATCTGTTTTCTTTCCCCCTGCGGAGTGTACCGGCCGACTCTCCTGCGAAGTTTCACCAGAGTCGTGATCATGAGCCTCTCAAACGTAATATTACAAGATAATAAGATTACAAGACGTAGCCTGTAGATGTACATTGCACTGATCAGATCAATACTAGGTTAGGATTTTGGTGATATACATAGCTTCAGGTTTTGGCACAGTGTTTCCACTGTGCTGTAGAGCTGTCAAAAACTTAGAGGTAATTGTTAACAGGAAAAGGTTGGTCAACACTTGGTAACATTGTTGCAGTTACTGTATGGATATTATTTCCAGAAAAAAATGTCCATAGATTTACATATAGTGTCATACATACATGTTAGTGTTTATATATACACACATACATAAACTGTACTGTATGTGTGTATGTGCATGCGTTCACATCTCGCAAAGAAATTGGAACAAATGGCATGAGAACTTTGGTTCATTGTGAGGAGTTTGAGTTGCCCAGATGGGGTCTTTCCAGCAGTATAAAAGCTCGCATGCTTTGTCTTCATATCTTCTTTGTCAGAGTTTATATATACTGTACAGTATATATACATATAAATATATATATACTACTGTATATATATTAATATGAAATGCCTGCATGCATGCATATATGTGTATGTATGTATATTTATTTATATAGGTTTAGAATGTAGTTAGTGGTTATTGTGAATTTGATATGTAGGATATGAAGCTAGATAATACCTGAAAATCTAGGAATTTATACTGTTAAATAACCCCCAGTAACCCTGTATTTCTACGCCATTTTCATTTTCTACTGTAACATATCAAGTTCTTTGTCGAGATGTGTTTGGTCAAAACTATTACTGCTGTGCCCGGCTGCCATGACTGTATTTGCAATACATGGCAGCATCTGGGCTCTGGGTAGTGTAACAATGAGAGTAGTGTGGTGGCTGTTGAAATCTGGGTTAATGTGGGGCTTACTATCTAAAATCAGTAAGAACAAGAGTATTGAAGAAAAAAGATGATGTTAAAACAGAAAAGAGAGAGAGAGGCTCCCAGGTAACCCAGCGGTGAAGGTGGAGATACACGGTAAAGAGAAGACCCAGAAGAAACACAAGCGGGGGCTTTGTTTCATTATGTGTGTGTGTTGTGTGTGAAAGGTACTACAGAAAGCCACTAATCACAGAGATTATTTCTAGGGTTTCTTCCTCCTTGACATAAGGGTGCGGCAGCTAGAGTAATCTTCGACACTACCACGTACGTATAACGCCCATACCCTGGGTCCATGTGCATAGATTTATTTATATATATATATACAGTATATACATTTAAAGATTTGAGCAGTTGGCTTGAGATTCATATTGTACTATATAATATTCCCATAGCAGGATCTTGTTACATTATCATTTGATGTAATACTTTGCAAACTTAAAGAACTATATTGACTCACTGTTCATTAAGTTTATTTTTAGGTCATAGATTCATTGTTAACATGGACTCAGGTGTACAATTTTATCAACAATAAGTCCTCAAGATTTTATTGTATAAAATTCCAAAATTAACTAAGAAAGCAATATGTTTGTCATTAACCCCCTCAGATGGCCAAGTTTGAAGCTGAGTTTTGCTATAAAGATAATACGCTTTAAGGTTCTTTGCTATCAAGATCATGTGCATTAAGGCTCTTGAATCAGTCTTAGTTTGAATATTGTATAAACTAACTCGGTCTTTACTGTGCTATATACATCATTGGTCTTGGCTAAATGAGTGTGCAAGATTTACTGAATTAAAATACGTGCCTAAAATAATCTTGAAAAGGGGAGATACATGAGTACATGTAAAAAAAACTTTAAAACAGCACGAGGGTAATGTAATGAGCTAGAATATTCTGTGTGAATACGGCTGTCAGGCAGGCATCTCTGTATGTCCACCTCACAAGAGATGATTCGTATCCATCTCACCAGACGATAAAGTCATCTCCCTCAAAGGGACGGTTTCCCTCCCCCCCCCCCTCCCCCCCCTCCCCCCCTCCCCCCCTCCCCCCTCCCCCCCCCCCTCCCCCCCCCCCCCTCCCCCACTGGGAGGTCATGTCCTCTTCCATCAGCAGGGAGGTTGTTTCCCCTCCCCTTCCCCTAAGCTATGAGTGTTTCTTCCACTATGTGAGTTGGTTGTGTTCACCCCTCAGTGGGGAGGTTATGTTCCCCCCTCATCCTCTCTGCTGGGAGGTCATGTACTATTTCCCTTAGTGGGAAGGTGGTGTCCTCCCCCACAGCAGGGAGGTAGTTCCTCCCCATCCTTTAAATAGGGAGTATGTGTCCCTACCCTTACAGCAGGAAAGAAGTTTCGTCCCCCTTCAGTAGGGAAGTAGTCTCTTCCCCCTCGCCTCGGTAGGGAAGGTCATGTACCCTCCCTCTTCGGGAAAGTTGTGACCCCTTTCCCTTAGTGAGATGGTGGTGTCCCCCACCCTCAGCGAGATGGTGGTTGTGTCCCTGCGTATGTATGGAGGTACACCCATCAACAGGAAGGTCGTGTACCCCCCTCACTTCCTCTACAGGGGTTCATGTCCTCTACCTCAGTAGGATTACCTGTCCCCCAGTTTGCTGGAAGGTCATGGCCCTACCTCAATAGGAAAGTCATGCTTCCCTTTATTCTTGGAGGTCATGGCCCACCCCTTCAGTGGGGAGATTGTGTACACCTTTTCCCTGAGTAGGGAGGTTGTGTCCCCCTCAGCATGGAATAAATTCTCCCCCATTAAGTGGGGAGTTCCCACTTAATTCCCTGCTTCCTTGCTTCAGTGGGAAGAATGTGTCCTGACTCCCTCAATAAAGAGGTATTTTCCCCCCTCCCCTCAGATGGGAGGGCATGTTCCCCACTCTGCAGTGGGGAGGTAGTGTTGCCCCTTCCTCAGCAGGATGGATGCCCCCCCCCCCTTTTTATCAGGTAGGCTAATGTCCCCCCTCAACCACTTTACCAGGGAAGTTAAGGAAGAAACGAATCTCCAAAAGTATGATTGGGACAGATAGACATTATTTGTCATTCTCTTAGCATGTAGTAGACGTTGGAGTTCATGTCGTTCTCATGCTGGACATTCATACACTTTGGGTGTGTTTATGTACCTAAAAATATGTGCATTCCCATGTCTTAAGGTTTTACCAAGAACAACACCCAACTTTACAAGTATTTCCTTGTTACATAAAATTTAGTGTATTTGAGTTCCATGCATACAATTATTCAGTTGATGTGTTGAGGGCAATTGCAGGTTATTATATGAAACAAAAATACTGTACTACAGTATGTTTGACTACTCATATTACAGTACTAAGAACTCTTAGTAATATGTGCAAGCATTACATGAATTTTCTGTGCTAAATTATCATGGACTATTTGGTGAACAGCAAAAGGAGTCATTTTGGATTGCATTGATCTTAAAATTCATAGCAGTGGAGCAGCTTGGGTGTCGTTGATCCATGTAGCCGACTACTTACGGTCACACACATGTATGCCGAAGATGACTACAGTACACAATATCACAAGAACGTGATGTGTCTATAAAAACTGTGGGTTGAGTGCCATGGTATGGCCTGAGTGTTGCACAGTATATCCTTCTAGTCCTTGCATGCTCTTAGTCTGCAGTGTTGTGTGTGTGTGTGTACATTCAGGTGTGCTGCCCTACCACACAATGCTAAATTACTTTTATAATGCTCTCCACCTTCTTGTTGTGATTTGTCACTTGTAATGTATCAAACAAATCAGTGTTTAGGCTCCTCTTAATTATTTCTTAACCAAGCAGGTGTTTCAGCATAAGCTGACCATTGTGTGTCGCCTGCACCAGCTCGGTGTGAATTATTGATACATACCCAACACCAGTGTGCCGCCATTTTATTGTTGCAGGTTACTTCTAGACCCTAGATAACACTGGATAGACTTTAGCCCTTTAATTTGTCCTGTGTCGATTTAATTTATAAATATCAAATGTTGAGGGGTTGATACAAATATTGCCTTCATTCCAAATTTGTGTAGAGATTTTGTATAGCCATAATTTAGTTTTTTTTTTTTTTTTGTATTTCTTCCTGAATCAGTCTTTATTACATTCACATTTAGGACATAAAATTTAGATAATTAAAGCGTATACTTAAAATTGATGATCAAGTACTAATGCATTGGCCGTGTGTATCTTGCAGGAGGGAAGACACCAGACATGAATGCCCGCACCTATGCCCACATCATGCAGGAAGCACGTCTCAAGGGAGAAGAAGCACTAGTGAGTATTAATTCACCACATTTGTGAAATTGCATTAGCAGCATGGTATATCTGGAGGCCCATAATACAGTGTGAACTCGCTCAAACAAAACTATCGCAAAGCCGACTCATTGTATTTGGAATTTCTCTGGAATTTGAAATTTTGGAATGCTCGGCTCATTTGCACATTCTCTCGGCACCCAAAGTGTTAGACCATTTGGTCTAACAGCTTTATTTCTTCCTAGCCTTTGAGTAATTTTCCACTACATCTCGAGACACTTCTGTGTACTCTATGGTGTTTTCTGGAATTGGTATTGTGTCAGGGTTTCTGAAAACCTCTTGTTGCACAAACACAATGTGGAAATGTTCATTTAGTGTTTCAAGTTTCTTTTTCATTCTCTGTGAACCCGTTCCCCATTCTCTATTTCTGCAGTTACTCCTTTACATGCAGCTTGCTTTTATTGAGTTTATAGAAAAGGCCTGGATCTGTTTTACATTTGTCCACAACCCTTTCTCAAAAATCCTTTCTGCCTCTACTCGCGGCTGTGTATTTTTCTTAATTGTTTGTAGTGTTGGTATATTTGAGGGTTAGATTCTTTCCTATATTTTACTGATTGTCTTATCTTTACCCCCCTTTAGGCCTTTCACAATTTCTATGAACCGAACCTGTTATCCGGTTCTGCATCTCTGTTTTGGTATAAATTATTTTGTGCTCTCATTGTATATTTTCATAGATTTTGGCATACATCTCATTTACTTCCTTGCCTAGCAACAAGTCTTTCTAATTAAAATTCATTAAAGAATTTGCTAAGTTCCCCATGGTGTCCTCTCTTGAACTCAAGTTTTTAACTATTTCAATTCCCCATTCTCTTCTAGATTATTTCACATTGCATATTTAATTATCAACAGGGGCAGTGTCACCTCTTTCCCAAGGGAGGGAGGTACTGGATGTCAAATACCTTTCTTTCCTGGTGAATAAGTCGAGTATTGATGAAACATCCCTCATTCTCATGGCCTGCTTAATGTGGTGTTACATGAATGTCTCCAGGATGAAGTTTACAAATTTGCAAACTTGCCTCATGAGGAATTATTTCTATGTGGCAGATTCAGATTTTGTGCACTGCAATACTGTAGGTTACAATTCGATTCTGTAAGCTGCAAGCACAGTGGTGGCTGAGGCGAGGACGCCTCGCTAAAACTCAAATTTATTTGTTTCTTTTAAACAATTTGCATTGAATATGAACACAACCTGTTCTGACCATCCAGGAGTTTATTAGAACACTGGGCCACTTTTAATGCTTTCATGTTAATTAAAAGTGGTAGACATTATAATCTCAGAAATATTTAGTAAAGTAACTGAACCTGAAAACTCTTCACTGAGCAAAACTTAGTGTGCACTAAAGGCTTGTCCTTGACTGGTATGTCCTTCTGAGGCATGACTTGCGTATTAGTATCTCTTGCATTATCTTGTAAACAAGTGCTGTTGTAGTTAATAGCCCAGTGTTTGCTTGAACTAGTGTTGGAAGTTAACTATCGTTACTTTGTTCCCTTTTTCATAGTATAGGGAGGCACTTCCCAAGAGAGCCACACTGTCCATGATGGATGCCCTCTTCATTCAGTAGTATTACACACAAATAGTGCCCCCCACACATGCTATGTATATCTGGACACATCTTGGCCATTTAAGATTGAGTGTGAATAATGTTGCGTGAATTGTCAAGATAAAATGCCTATCATTCAGTCTTTTATAACAAACTACTTGTTCATTGCATCTAATTCAGAAAACTTTACATATTTTTATTTCAGATTCGGAAGACAATGCAAGAACGTTCAAAAGAAGGAACTCTCCAGGCTGTGGCGACCAATGGTGAGGCTCCAAAAGCTGCCCCTAGAAAGCGCGGTCGTTTGGGATCAGACAGCTGACGACACTCCTCAACCGAAGAAGAAATCGACTTGGGAAGCGGAAACTCCATCCATTGCTCGTTGGGATGAAACTCCTGGTCGAGCTAAGGGGGGCGAAACACCTGGAGCAACTCCTGGGCAAAGTACCCGCATGTGGGATGCTACCCCTGGACATGCTACCCCTGGTCATGAAACTCCGGGTCATGATAAGTTGACACCCTCTGCTCGTCGAAATCGGTGGGATGAAACTCCAAAAACAGATAGAGGAGAAACTCCAGGACACAATAGTGGGTGGGCCGAGACTCCTCGCACTGATCGTGGAGCTGGTGATCTTATTCAAGAAACCCCAACTCCAAGTGCAAGCAAGCGACGTTCAAGGTGGGATGAAACTCCTGCAGCACAGACTCCAGTTGCCACACCATCAGGGGCTTTGACTCCATCCACACCCCACACTCCTAGCATGACTCCAGGAATGATGACTCCAGGTGCTATCACCCCAGGAGGAACAACACCAGTAGGACCTAAAGCCATTGGAATGGCAACACCATCACCTGGACAGCTGGTGAACATGACTCCTGAAACAGATTCATGCCTTCCGTTGGGAGAGAGAAATTGATGAAAGAAATCGCCCCATGACAGATGAGGAACTTGATGCATTGTTTCCACCAGGATATGAAATTCTACCCCCTCCACAGGGATATGTACCTATCAGGACACCAGCCCGTAAACTCACAGCAACGCCTACACCTATGATGGGTACACCACAAGGCTTTTTTCATGCAGAAAGAAGGCATGACTCCTAAACACGAAGATTCTCAGCCAAAGGGAAATCTTCCATTGCTAAAACCTGAGGATGCACAGTATTTTGATAAGCTACTTCAGGATGTTGATGAGGAAAGCTTGAGCCCTGAAGAACAGAAAGAAAGGAAAATTATGAAACTTTTGTTGAAGATAAAGAATGGTACACCACCTATGCGTAAAGCAGCTCTCCGCCAGATTACAGATAAGGCCCGTGAGTTTGGTGCTGGTCCTCTGTTCAACCAGATCTTGCCACTTCTGATGTCCCCAACACTGGAAGATCAAGAACGCCATCTTCTGGTTAAAGTCATTGACAGAGTTCTCTACAAATTGGATGATCTTGTTCGTCCTTACGTTCACAAAATTTTGGTGGTTATTGAACCTTTGCTTATTGATGAAGATTATTATGCTCGTGTAGAAGGCCGTGAAATTATCAGTAATTTAGCCAAGGCAGCTGGTTTAGCAACAATGATTTCCACAATGAGGCCTGATATTGACAACATCGATGAATATGTACGTAATACAACTGCTCGAGCTTTTGCTGTTGTGGCATCTGCTCTAGGTATTCCTTCCCTCTTGCCATTCTTAAAAGCTGTGTGCAAAAGCAAGAAATCTTGGCAGGCTCGGCATACAGGCATCAAAATAGTGCAGCAGATTGCCATTTTAATGGGTTGTGCTATATTGCCCCACCTTCGTTCTCTTGTGGAAATTATTGAACATGGTCTAGTTGATGAGCAGCAAAAAGTACGTACAATCACTGCTTTGGCTTTAGCGGCTCTGGCTGAAGCTGCTACTCCATATGGTATTGAGAGCTTTGATTCTGTTTTGAAACCTCTGTGGCGTGGTATCCGTCAGCACCGAGGAAAAGGTCTTGCTGCCTTCCTTAAAGCAATTGGATACCTTATTCCACTTATGGATGGAGAATATGCTGATTACTACACAAGGGAAGTGATGCTGATTCTCATCCGTGAATTTCAGAGTCCTGACGAAGAGATGAAGAAAAATTGTGTTAAAAGTGGTGAAACAGTGTTGTGCCACTGATGGTGTTGAACCTGGGTACATTAAGGAAGAGATCTTGCCACACTTCTTTAAGCACTTCTGGAACCACAGAATGGCTCTTGATCGTCGTAACTATCGCCAGCTCGTTGACACCACGGTTGAAATTGCAAATAAGGTGGGGACGTCAGAGATAGTCAACCGCATTGTTGATGACCTAAAGGATGAAAATGAACAGTACCGAAAAATGGTTATGGAAACTATCGAAAAAATTATGGCAAACCTTGGAGCTGCCGATATAGATTCCCGACTTGAAGAACAACTTATTGATGGCATTCTGTATGCTTTCCAAGAGCAGACAACTGAAGATGTTGTTATGCTCAATGGCTTTGGCACAATTGTGAATGCACTAGGATCTCGAGTTAAGGCCTACCTCCCTCAGATTTGTGGTACAATTTTGTGGCGACTGAACAACAAATCTGCAAAAGTGCGTCAGCAAGCTGCAGATTTGATATCCCGCATTGCCGTCGTGATGAAAACATGTCAGGAAGAGAAACTGATGGGTCATTTGGGAGTTGTGTTGTATGAGTATCTCGGTGAGGAGTACCCAGAGGTACTCGGGTCTATCTTGGGCGCCCTAAAAGGCATTGTTAATGTCATTGGCATGCACAAATGAATCCACCTATCAAGGACCTGTTACCTCGTCTCACTCCAATTCTCAAGAACAGACATGAAAAAGTGCAAGAAAACTGTATTGATTTGGTGGGACGCATTGCAGATCGTGGGCCAGAGTATGTGAGTCCTCGCGAATGGATGAGGATTTGTTTCGAGTTGTTAGAACTTCTGAAGGCTCATAAGAAAGCCATCAGAAGAGCCACTGTCAACACATTTGGTTATATTGCCAAAGCTATTGGCCCACATGATGTGTTAGCCACACTACTAAACAATCTCAAAGTTCAGGAACGCCAAAATCGTGTGTGCACAACTGTTGCTATTGCCATAGTTGCAGAGACATGTTCCCCTTTCACTGTCCTGCCTGGACTTATGAATGAATATAGAGTTCCTGAGCTGAATGTTCAAAATGGTGTTCTGAAATCTCTCTCATTTCTCTTTGAATACATTGGAGAAATGGGGAAAGATTATATATATGCTGTCACATCCCTGCTGGAAGATGCCCTCATGGATAGAGACCTGGTTCACAGACAGACTGCTTGTGCTGCTATCAAGCACATGGCTATTGGAGTCTATGGATTTGGTTGTGAAGATGCAATGGTTCATCTCTTGAATTATGTTTGGCCCAATATATTTGAAACTTCTCCTCACCTGGTTCAAGCCTTCATGGATAGCATTGAGGGGCTTCGTGTGGCACTAGGACCTCAGAAAGTAAGTGAGCTGTTTGTTTTTGTTTGTGTATTTAGTGTTAGAGGTAATTGCTATTTTTTGTTCCTACTTAAACCATTCTTTCCAAACATTTCACAATTGTGGCAAAGATCATTCTGTTCCACTTGCTTTTTTTTTTTTTTTTTTTAGTCAAGAATTACCTAACATGTACTTTCTCATCCAGACAGTACATGTTCTTGTGGACTATTAACTATATCAAAATTTGTAGCTTAATTATTTGTAAGCAATACATATCCCTAAAGGAAAATTCTTTTGCTTGCAGATTCTACAGTATGTACTGCAAGGACTCTTCCACCCAGCCAGAAAAGTACGTGATGTCTATTGGAAAATTTACAACAATCTTTACATTGGTGCACAAGATGCCCTTGTGGCTGGATACCCACGGATAATGAACATGGGGAGTAATGTTTATACCAGAGACGAATTGGACATTATTCTGTAAATTGCTAGTATTCTTATTTAAAATAAGCTGTAGTGTGTGTGACATCTGTACATCTGTCTATTGAGACTGTATGAAGCTGAGGCTGGAACTAGCATGTTAGCTCCTGTGATTTTTTTTTTTCCCCCATTTAACTTGCCATTTGAGGCAGCAGCCACCATAGATATGGAGGGGTTTCTACCCCTCAAAGCAATACAAGACTTAAATTTTTAGCAACTTGTGGTTTTGTACAAAAAAAAGTAAATAACGTATAGTTCATCAGGCTTATCATAACGTAACATTGGTACCTTGTGCAGTGTGCTTGTACTGTGTCTCACTGCATCAGATGCTCGGTTATGTAATATATAATTGTCCATCTTACAATTTTAATTGCCCTTGAAAGAAAACAGGCACTAAGTTAGTGTCAGATGTGCTCGAGTACAAACTTGACATCTAGAGAGCACTGAAATAATAATTCTTGATGTTTCAAGACACTCCTTTAAACGAAAATCCTTTGTAAATATGTTCTTTTCTCCCAAAGTAAGTTTATTGTACTTTATTTCATAGATTTTGTATGGTCACTCATTACAGAAAACTGTTACTCATGTTACAGAAATGTAGGTGTTACCATGGTGTCCTGGTCATTGTGCTATTTTTGACAGGTCCATACAAAACATTAATTTATCACATCCATCATTGGTTTGTGAAGTGACCACTCAATTGCTGGTCATTTGTATATATTTATATATGGTTAAAACTCTTTCCTGTAACAGTTGATTAATGGTTTTCTTTTTACAATTTTTCACATTTTTAAATTCATATTGGTCAACCAATTTTATTTCCATGTGCGGAGAGCAATTCAAGGTTCATTAAAGTCCATAATTGTTGTATTGTAAATACAACTTCAGATTTGGGATAAGGTTTATAGATGATTTGTATTTTTGATTAGATACTCACATTTAAGATTGAAGTACTGTAATATAGAAAATGTGTGTGTGTATGTGAGGGAGGGGGGGGGGGTGACATGTACCAGAAGAGAGTTCAGTACTGGGATTATATGTTTATCTCAAATATAAACTTGGTGACATTTAGTCCTGTCTTGTACTTCTCTACATGACCAGATTTGTTTGAATTAATAAAAAATATGTGGGTCACTTTTTTAATTTTACCAAAATGTTTTACTGTATTTGCAGCAGTTGATAATTAGATTGTTATAATAATGTTGAGAAACCTTGTTGGAATTCAACCCTTAGATAATGGTCTTCCGACAAACTTTATAATGGAATGGAGAGTTCCAAACCTTACCTAACCACTGATTACAGTTATCCTTGCTAAGGCTCAACTTAATAACATTCATATTCCAACAAATGTATAGGAACGGTAAGCCTGGTTGGACTAATGTTGAATTCCATAACTACTATTTTCTAGTACAACCTTCAGAAATACGCATGGTGTCCCAGAGGTGACTGGTTGTTACCGTCGTCTTGATGCTCTGCACCATGCTTTGGTACCTTTCATTCGTCCACTACTGTTATGATCTCAGCCTACAGGAGAAACGAGTCTCCCTCATTGAGAGTTATTCGTCAAGCCTGACCTGATTAGAAGGTCTAGCAAGTATTGAGGTGATAACGCATATGTAAAATAGTTGGTTGGATATGTGTAACAGTTTGAGATTATGGGCAATGCAGAAGAAAATAGATAAATGACTGGCTAGGAGATGTGGACATTTTGCTGGAGGCGTGAGGCTCGCTTCTGGAGGACCTTGACCTCACTTGAGTGCCAGACATCGCAGGGGGAAGCCGCGCTCCGTTGAGCTCCCGTCAGAAGGGAACCCCTAGTGATATATCTCTAAGAGAAGAGAAGTGTGCGGACGTACCAGCTGTGGAATCGAGCTGGGAACGTTGTGGTCTCAAGTCCTGGTCGACGAGCAGATATTAAATCGCCCAGAAGCATTATTGTGGGCTGTGTGGAGCGCCCTGACCAGACGCCGTCAGAGGGAAAGCGCCCTCGACCAATTAATCTGTGGTAAGCACGATAAACGCCAGTTCATAGTGATTGCTTGTAGTTGGTCGTGTGCCCAGCGACAGTAGCGATGTTTATTTATAAGTTAGACATATTTTAATAAGGCAGAAAGCCTGAAATAAGAGAGTGGAGAGGGAGGAACACGGAGCGACGTCCGTCCCCTCTGAGCGCTGGCGGACGACTGAGGGAGCCTGGCTCCGGATGGAGGAAGACCCTCCCAGCGAGTGAGGACCGCCGCCAGGCGAGGTGGAGTATGGACCCGCCCAAAACGGGGGAGTCCACTCTCACTGTATGTAGAGGACAGATAGAGGTTTGAGGCAAGCATATTGTGTGGTTATTTTTGTTTATGTGTTAAAGGGGAACATTTTATTGGAGTGTCGATGGGTTGCAGGTTTGTTCTTTGGGGAAGAAGTTGCTGAGAACTTCGAAGCCAGCAGATGATGTAGCTGATGAGACTCCAAGGTAGTGGAGCAGAGGACCTCGAGCTGTGAGGAGAAGCAGCAGTGAAGAGGAGTGTCACGTGCTTCTGTAGAGGTGGTGTAGCAGCCAAGAGAGCTGTGGAAGAACCTAACAGAAGGGTGAAGCACCGTAGTTGCACAAGGAAACTTCATGATAGCAGCCTGGAGGAGCTGCAGAGGATCCTGGTAGTGAAGCCCGGAAGAACCTAAGGATATTAGGGTTGTGAACTTCCAGAGGTGGAAGGGGAAGTTCTGGTGGAGTACTAGTAGGGAGTTGATAGTGTTTGGTTGTCATTAGCGTGCAAGACGCAGTGAGAGGTGAGTGACTGTTGGCATTCTTATGTCAAGGAGTTTTTTTATACTGAAGTATCAATGAACATTTATACTGGTATATGTTATTGCATTCAAATGCTGATTTTCTATATATATGTTATCTTGCTGATGGTGCAACAGTGTACGTAGGCTTGATCAACTTGAGGAGGTTGATAGTATCAGGTGGTGAACCAGGAGATAGGATACCACTTGATAAGCTGATAATAGAGTTCTGATGGTGTTGGAGTGCAACCTGATTGTGATATCATAGAGTATAGGATTCATTATTATTATATGTGTGTATGTATCGTGTATGTGCTTTGTCCAGTAAATGTGTCACAATTTGCTGGTGTTTGCCCTTGTCCTAGTGAGGCTTCCCAGGAGGTAGTAAAGAAGGAGAGAGAAAGAACCAAGAACCACTGCTGTGGACAGGGTAGGAGGTAATACTAGTAAGTCATAGGGGATTGAGGAGATCATATCTCATAAGGAGAGAGTGGGGAGTCGCAGCGGCTCGAGTGGGTGTGTGCACGTGACAACGAGGCTAAGTGTTGGAGCCGCATCCCCTAAACGTGTGACGTTGAGCCCCTCTCCAGGAGCCAGAAGCGCCAAGGGTGATCTCCTAGTATAAGCACTCTACCTAGTTGTGGGTTGGGTTGTCCGTAGAGAAGGATCAACGACGACAACACCAACCAACCCACAGTCTATAATACTACCCTGAGCTTGTACTCCTTTTGTCTGGAAATAGGTATCATTTTTGTATAGGATTGTCGTGACAGTTACTACCTTCGTGACCTTGCAACACCCTCACGCGCTTATGTTGTACATTAACTGTTACACTTCGTGTGGGCTCTTTTACCACCTAACATTTTCTGTACAGATGTCTTACTTGCAATATATATCTTCATGTCATTCCAACCTAACCTTCTTTCCCTTCTCCCCCCCCCCCCCAATCGCACATGTTTTGCAAGACCTTGCCCAACACGATAAAGACTTATCAACCCTATAGTTCTGAAACTTCTCAAACACATTTTCGCACTCGCATTTCATTGCCGTATTCAAAGATAGTTCTAATTTTGGCAACACTTGTCTTTCCTAACACCTCTCTCCTGCCTCCGGAGACTAGCATTTTCACTGCTGAACATTATGTAATTTTGTATACACTTGTCAACTGCCTTCCCGATGTCAGTACTTTTGTCATTGTGGTTGACTCAGTACCCTCATGGCATTTGTCATTTAACCCTATGGTAGTAGAAATCTAATATTGACTATCTCTAGTAGCTTTTACCTCTAGCCTTATTGGTATTAATGCTAAGGAGGCAGTCCGTGCTTGTCCAGTTTCCCTGAAAGGCGTTCCTTGTTCAGATTAGTATATAACCGTTCATTCCTCAATCTGAGACCACTGGCAGGTTGGTTTTTTTGTGCATGTGTGCTAGGTAAAAACCTGTGCACTCTTAAAGGTAATCTGTTTCCAGGCCCTTCCTCCTCCAACTAATATTAATAAACCGCTTTGAAGATGTTACGTATTGACCAAACACTACCCTGCTCCTAACCGTCAATACTGCATTGTCCCTCTTTACAGTCGTGCACCACCTTTCAGAATGTCCAGATTTTCAGACCGATCCTATTTCTTACTTTCCTACTGTTCCTCGATTGAATCTGATAACTTTGATATAGCCCGAATTATGCGTTTTGTTGTTTGTTTTGTGACCAAGACAAACGAGTGTCAAAAATCAACCCCAAAAGCTTAGCACAATAGATGGGTGCAAAAGTCTAAAGGACGAGATTCAATAAAGGGCTCACGAGCAAGAAAATTAAGAAGATGAGAACCTGAACTAAGTCTAAAAGTGAGAACCCAATTCATTTACAACCGTCACCGGATCCGCTACGACAGAACCATGAAGGTGAAGGATAGGTGAAATACCTGGAACAAACTTCCCTGCTAGCTTTAGGATTTTCTTAAAGATCTGAGTGAAAGCGGTGTCAACTGTAAGGGTAGACACACGATTTCCAGCTCGCGCTTAGCGAGTGCAGCCCTGCGGGCCACTGCACTCGCCTCCTGAAACAAATAGGAGGAATCATGTGTCGGAGCCGGCGTCTTTTTCAAGCTGCACGCTTACAGCCCGAGCACGGTTCAAATTCCAGCAGGGAAGCAAATTCTGTGTGCCCCGCGAGGTAGTAGGGAACAGAGCTGAGGGTACGCCGTCATGAAGGAGAGCCCAAGGGAGATAGATTATCAAACAGGTCAGCAAGAGTAGCGTGAAGGATGAACAGATTCCAACCGCCACTTAGGAAGATATGGGCGAGTGGAAAGAAAAGGATACGAGGATGGGGAAATGGTCACTGTTATAGGTCATCAAGAATTCTCCAAGTGATCTCTAATAAATAAATAAATATATAGGAGAGAGAAAGATGAAGAAAGGAAAAGTGCAGATGTGTGCATCAACATGGGTTCGCTCACCTGAATTCAGAAGACAAGGACAGGACGAAAGGTTTGAGAAGGCGGCCACGATCATCACCCAATAGGGCATGCACTTAAAATCACCCAAAAGGTGCACAGGCAAAATGTTTAAGATCTGGAAAAGAATGCAGAACATTTAGGGGGATAAATGGAACAGACTGTGTACCATTTATTCACAAAGATACGAGCAGCAGAGGAATGAGACAAAATAGGTAGGGGGGAAAAGGAAAATTACGGATCCTGGCCGGGAAGGATTAACTAGGAGCTAATCCTTAACTATACGCATCTGTTCGCACAGTGAATGGGTACCTGGAGGTTAAACAATTTGGCGGGTTTAACCCGGGTAATTTTCCGGGGAAAATTTGGTTAAGAACCTGCCCTGAACGATATGCGTGATACTGACTTTACAAGAATCTAAAACTCTTGCACATAAACAAAAACCAAAAAGAGTCCCCCTCACGCTGACAACGAACAGGACAGATGGGGATAACAAGATTGTTCTTGTGTACTATACGGATTATGTATTCTCAGAATGGCTGCTGCAGACATGAACACTGCAAGAGAGTATGTAAACTTTCCCTTTCAGAGGCTTGCTAATTTAGGATAATGATACATTAGGTTGTACGACTCTTTAATCGGCTTTACTCTGCAATGGTGACTTCAACATCCACATCGGGCTCAATGCTGATGCTGGTAATCTGTTTCACCACTTCTGAAGGGGAGTGCAGATCAATAACACGCTTGTGTATTCTCATCTGAAAACGGTCCCAGGTCTTGGAACCCTCTCCACAGGGGGTTTTACGAGTGGTGATTCGCAGTGTTTTGGTTGGCATGCGCACTGGCCCCTTCACCTTCAGCTGCTTGTCCTTTGCTCCTCGCACTAGCTCGGAGCACACTGTTGGGAGAAGAAAGTCTTATTACAAGATGAAACATTTCGCTCATTTAGCTTAGGTTAGCATAATTTGTTTCCACACTATCTCAGATTCAATCATACCTCAACAGGACTACTCTATCTCTAGGGAATGGAGCAGTCTCTCACTATTGCCAATCAATAAGTCATCAGGAAACACAACCTTTCCTACCACAAAAAAACACTAATGTGGGAGCCATAAACTTTTATTGCATTTTATGCCTGCAACAAACACCAAAGGGTTAACATTCCAAGGTAGCAATACACTTTGTATAGTAGTCCACCCATTTATCACTGAATATAAACACTTTAAATACTAAATAAAGATATGTACATGTATAGACAAAATTAGATATGGAGAAAGGGTAATTTTGGTATGAGGAAATTTAAAAGGGTGGGGGGGTTTAAACAGCAACTACGAGACTTACAAAATCTAACAGAATGGAAGGCATATATTGGAACAAATGTCTAGGTTTAAATAAGTTTCCACTGTAGGTGACTAATTATAGTTGAATAAAATTAGGAATGCAGAAGCAAGAATTTTTTAGAAATAGTGGACAACTGCTAACTTAATCATTACATTTCACCACTTATTTGCTATATCCTCCTGTGCTCAAATCGCCATTGGATTGAAAACCCTTACTGGAGACAAAGGGATGAATTCTACATTAGCACCTTTCACTAGAATCTAGACAGCTCATGGAGTGAAGCTGTAAAATAAATGAAGATATGCCCAGAATGAGATATATATCAAGGGCAGATGCTCATGAGTCCATCTATGTAATGCAGGAATACATAGAATGAGGCATGGGTCAAGATATTTATACTGTTGTTGGTCTGTCAGCCATAAAACAGGTAGTGTATGGTACATGGGTTGGGTAGTGTGATCAGCAGCTTCAGTAACCAATGACCTCCACAATCCAGACCAACATGGATTTAGAGCAGATCATGCCTCTCGCAACTACTCGAACAATATGACAATCACTTGAGGTATTAAGAGGAAAAACAGAATGTAGATGTGGTATACAGACTTTGCAAAGGCATTTGATAAATGCGACCACGGAGTGATAGTCCATAAAATGAGATCAATAGATATAACAGGTAAAGTAGGACACTGGATATTAAATTTTGTTAAACAGAACACAAAAGAGCAACAGTTGATCAAATAAAATATAGTACAAGCATTTGGCACAGTGGTACCAAATTGCAGGAATAGAGGTAAAGACTATTCCAAGCACAGAAGAGTCCAAGGTACAGAGATGTACCTCAGGGCACAGTCCTTGCTCCACTGCTAATGTGACAAATGTACAAAAGTCATTTGTAAATGATCTCATTAATTATTTCTCCCACAATTAATGTTACACAAATTTAACTAGTTTAAAGCTGAGGGTTTATTACCTATTTAAAAACCATTATTACAGTACCACCCCCCTTCCCCTCCAAGGAAGGGGGGGGGGGGATCTCAGCACTGTGCTCTACTGTTTAACTTAGCACTTTTACAACCCATCCCATCGCCTTGCACCCAGCAGTAAACCGAAATGAAGTTCTAAAGACGAATAAAAAATGGTACAGTACAGTACTGTACCTGTATATGCATTTCAGTTCATAGAGTAGTTGCAGAATTTACCAAAGTGTAAACATTTAACCATTCCTCATTTATTGTCCTAAAATACCGAGGTTTCTGAATTATATACCTGTACCTATATACTGTAGCCAAAAAGTAAGCCACCCTGAAATCACCTTACAAGATTATTTTTTAGCATCAATGGACCGATTATGCACAGTATAAGCAACCCTAAAACAAGTTCTGAACATACTTTGTCAAGGCTTGGTGGTCCAAACCTTTGAGGTGCACACAAGGATGTGTGCACCTCAAAGGTTTATTAGTTTATTATAAAAATTTCTCTAGTAACTATTCTAGTCTGCTTGTGTAACAGCAGACATATTGACATTATTTGTCTACTTCCCATGCCATTCTCATTTTAAGGAATTTAAAAGTTTCTACGATAATTCGCTTATAAAAGACGTGCATTTTTTCTCAATTAAGAGCCTTTAATATAATGTTCATAAATTTAAATTTAATAATTAAGAATAGTTTCCCCGAGTATGAACATTATTTTTAAATGTGCTCTAAAATTCATCTATTGTATAATCACAATAACTGGGTCACAGCTGTTGGCATTGGACACTCCCACCACCTAAGCCTAGTGATGTCTAATCTACACATGCAATTTAACCTGTTTTCCTTTTGGTAACTTTTCTAAAACTCATTCACTGCAATGTTATTTACAATTTATATAATGGACAAGTGTAGCTTTAAAGTATGCAAAGAAAGCTTAACTTGTATTTAAGAGGCAAAAAAAAGGGGTAAGTAAGTAATGATCAAAAAGAAGGTGCCGAGCCAGGAAGACTATGCCACCATGTATGTCACTGGATGTTCAAAAGATACTAAATATCCCTCAGGATGCCAATACCAGAACAAAGGGACAAAAGTTGAACATCAAAGGTACTGGATTCACCAATTAAACAAATGACTTTGAAAGCAAGATATCTCATCAACCTGAAAATCAGGACATACAAGGTGTAAGACTAATTGGGACAATGGGGTTCGGTCAACAAGGAGCAGGACAGTTTCCAAAAGTATCCATGAGTTAATATGCGGCTGATACACAGCCAAACCACAACCATTTCCCACTGTCCATTATGGTGGTAGGTGGGAAGCCCAAGTAGCAAGATCATCAAAGTGCACAGTTTGATATCTTATGCCAGACCTACAACCTTGCCAATGGTCACATATTGCAGAATGAAAGTCTACAGATAAATTAAAATAAGGAATCCCTACTCAGGAAATACAATTCATCTCATTTTTGGAGACATGAACTGGGATCACACTAGTGCAGGACAAAGCAGTTAGGTGACTGGCTGCCTCTTTAGAAGGGGCTGCAAAATGTGTGCACCAGACCAATTGGGGGACTAAAAGCAACACAGTTTTCCAGTCAATAAGGTGCTTATATGATAAAAAATCGAGGCCAAACAGTGCATGGATCATGGAAAGGGTGCCAAGATAATTCCCCACCAGGCCAAAGAGTTGTTACGAGAGCCCTGTTCACACCGACAAGAGTAGACCTTTGAGGGAGGAAGTACAGGGAGAACTGATATAGCAAAAGAAAATATAACAAAGGAAATATTAATGGTTCAAAATATGGATATTTTGATATCCACAGAAATGGACAAATTGGCCAAGTTTAGATTCAGATACAAGCTGTGAACATGTTACTAGCTAACAAATGCCAGCAGGTCACTAAATATTTTAAAGTTTAGGTTATGGGTTGAGTTTTACAATAAATAGGAGCTGCCTACCATAGGTCATTATGACCTTTTGCAGCTTTCTGTATTCTTATTGAATAGTGCGAGAAGTGCACTTGATTAGTACTATAAATATATATTACCTGTACTGACAGACTAGATACTGCCTTTCCATGCCAACTCAAGCCAATGATCTTTTTCACATGTTCATATTACTTTAACAGGCAAACTGGTCATTGAAGTGTTTAAAAATTGACAAAAAAGGTTATGTATAGTTAATCTTAAAATACCACATGCAATAGTAATAAACTAACTTCTCTCAGTGTTTAAAAGTTTACATTTGACAGGTTAATAAGTGGGGGAGACTTGTAAGGTAAGGTAGGTACACAATTTAGAGACTAACACTAGGGCAGCAGAGTAGGCAAGGGCTGGAGGGGTGTGCCACTCCCCAGCCTCCTGCAGAGGGGAACAATGGTGGGTATGCTAAACCCAACACTTGTTAGAATCAGGTCAAAATTAATTAGTATCCCCATGAATAAAAATGAGAAAGATCCAGAGAGAAAGTTAGAAGTGGAGATGGACTAAAGTTGATAACGCCCTTGCCAGTGAGAAGCTAATAGCTTCTCACCCACTCCAGAGAGTGGGTGTACTCAAGTGTAAGGGGGTGGGGGCTTCTTTGCAGTGAAGAGAGTTCATACCAATAGTGTTTCTTTTCCAACAACGTTTAAAGTACCTGGGGGTGTGGCAAGTGGAACAAGTGCAGGTATTACCAATTTAAGTAAATAGTTTTAGTATTGCATTATATAGTAGTTATATTGTTAGTTAAAGTACTATTTTATTATACATATATTATTACTATTTTTATGTAATATTATGTAGGTTAAAGGGAAATTCAAGATCACAGGAAGTGGTCCCTGTTACATGAAGCTAGAGAGACTGGCTGGAGGACATGCAGTAACCAACCCACCTTTCTCAAGTGATTTGACATTGCTGGACGTGAGTGTGATGCGGATGCGATGGATGGGGGCTCCATCATCCATCATCCCCCCCTTCATGTCACCTTTATCGTACATTGAAGCCATCCTAGTAATGATACAAAAATTATTTTCAGAAAAATAATGCAACATGAATATAAATTTTACATGCCTAATGATATTGCATATTTTAGTACAGTAGTCCAAAACAGATGAAGAATGAGCCAGACATTAATGAGAGTATTACTGGTTTGTACTTTACCATCAGTAAAGTTCCAAGAGTAAATTTAATACCTTTTTTCGTTAATTTCTGCAAGAGTTTAGAATTAAGGAAATGTGCAACAGAAAAAGCCACCAATTGCCATAAGAAAGCAAGCCCTGAAAGCTGTAATGTACAATATAGCACTTAGGTACTATACACTATAGAATTTTGAAAATGTATGCTGGGAATCTACAAACTCTCCAGCTTTTATTATGTAGTAGCAGGATATTGGTACTATCCTGTCAAATATCCTAACATACACAAATTTTACAGCCCCATATTTAACACAGCTGAGTATGAAACCACTGTGCTGCTTACACTTATAGGTAGTGCTCAACCATTATATCCTATGATGAATGTTGGGGGTTTTGAGGTTCTGTATTTGGAACAAGGAGGCTTATTTTAATACAGTATATTGTTTTGCAGTTCGTTAACCCTACACACACACGCGCGCGTATGTTATTGCAGGATTACCTATGGGATTTTAAATAATGGTTCTCGGATGACGGTTTAGACTTTTGTGACTAATGGGTGTATCCCCAGTTCTAACATTAAGTATGACATGAATATTTTCAATACGAACTATTGATGTAGCTCGTTGTCCATGTGCAACTGCAAATACAGCATAGCTTGACATCAGTTTAAGTGTCATATACACCAGGACTTTACACAAAGGAACAGACCACTTATGGGATGTACCCCTTAACCATACAATGTCTTGTTCTTTCCTAACACTGTAGTAAATATGAAAACCTTTATGATTTTGGTGAATGTGACTACTGATACTTGTCTTCTGTGCCATGTACAAACAAATGACCACGTTTGATTTTTGGGGATATGTGCCCATATTAGTCAAACTTTGGAGTTATGTGGCCTGCTGACTTGACACTGCTAATTTTGGCCACTGAGCATAACACAAATTTGGAAGAAGCAGGCCTAGGCTTACCACATACTGTTGTTTAATCAACCTTTAGAATTTAAAATTAAATATTATAAAAGTACTAGCATTCCTGCATCGATTCAAGTAATGTGTGCACAGTACATAATCCAGCGCTCAATAAGTATCCATGCCTCTGTAAAAGAGGACACTGGAGACCAGTCTGCAGCGTCTTGCATAGAGGCGTGTGTGGTCGAATAAGTGTTAAGAACATAAGAATAAAGGTAACTGCAGAAGGCCTGTTGGCCCATATGAGATATCTCCTGTAACCACCCAATCCCATTCATATACATGTCCAACCCACGTTTCAAACAATCGAGGGACCCCACCTCCACCACGTTACGTGGTAATTTGTTCCACAAATCAACAGCCCTGTTACCGAACCAGTATTTACCCAAGTCTTTCCTAAATCTAAACTTATCAAATTTATACACATTGTTTTGTGTTCTGTCTTGTGTTGATACTTCAACCCTTAAGGTGGCGTTATAATTGTTTGGCCGAAAAAATTCGGCCAAACACGAAAAATTTATAAAAATACTACAACGTTCTGGCAACACCGTGGTGCAAACCGTTTAATGTTATGATAATAAATAACGTAATTAGAGCAAATTTTCCAGCCGCAATTGCCCGAAATCTGGTCCTCGCGGCTCGGGTGCGCCGTAGGGTGATGCGTCATACGTTGTAAGCGTCTAGTATTTCGCAATAGAGTGGAGAATATCTTGTTATGCATATACAAATTATAAACACACTCGCTGGCAACTGTCTTCTGTGAGAGGGAGGGGCTATAATCCGATTACTCTGGCTTAGTCACCCTCTCAGTGTCTGTGCCGGCGGTCGCATGCCTGACGCGCTCGCACAGATCGTATTTTCTTGCATATATTGCACAATGGATATAGTATCGGACAAGAAGAAGGCTCTAAAGGCAAGAGCTCTACGCGTTAGCCAAGTAAAGAAGGAGCGTAAAGCCACACTGAGGCAAAACAAGAGTTCCCTTGAGTGAAGAGAGAGGGCAGCCTCCCGCCCCCACAACACACTACCTCGCCTCACACCCAGGCACCCACACCTCCTGTGGCACCTGCCACACCTCTGTGGCACCTGCCACACCTCCTGCTGCACCTGCCACACCACCTGCGGCACCTGCCACACCACCTGCGGCACCTGCCACTCAAGATCTTAGACCTGCAACTCAAGACGTTCTCCCTCTTGATGTTGCAAGATGTTGCATATTTCAGACCAATTATATTAGGTTAGTATGTATTATGTTTTATATCTTGATACTATATCATAAATAATTGTAAATATAAAGCTGCTGTCTTTTTTTTTATTTTTTTTTATTTTTTTTTTTTATTTTTTTTTTTTAATAATTTTTTTTTTTTTTTTTTATCAGGCGATCTTCATGGAACTTACACACCTTACTGAAGGAATGCCAATCTACAAGGGTGGTAATTTTGATTGAAATTGGTAGTTCATCAACCTCAGCCAAAGGTGGCTGAACTTTGACCTTCATTTTTTACAGGTAACTAATTTGCAACTATATGGTTGAATAACTTTTTTATTTATTATTCAATTTACATGGAACTTGCACATTATATGTAGAGTCTGTGCCTCTAAAAACTCAAGTTATATATTTCCCCTAAGATCATTTATTGATTTTATATATATTTATAAACATCATTTTGTTGCATAATTTTTTGGGTGAACTTTGAAAATTTGTATTATTGCACTAAATAGGTTTGGGATAATAATGCCACTAGACAACCTTTATTATATAGTATTGTGATAGCTGAGTATCATAGAAATAATATCAGTTGATATTTGTATTTGTTATATCAACTTTAAAACATGTAAAAAAATGGTTAAAAAAAGTTTTTTTTTTTTTTCTCCCTCTCTATTTAGGCTGCGATGCTGAAACTTGGACCACTTGCAGCGCTCTTCACGTGTAACACGTCAATAAATTTTCATTGCACTAGAACAACTTTTATGAACCCTAACTATCGCCCCCTTAAGCTACTAAGGGGACCTGAGGAGATTTTACACCACTGTGCACAAGAAAAAATTTATAACATTTTTTTAGTCTTCTAAAAATGTTAATTTGTGTTCCCTGAGCACGGAATAAAAAAAATCATAGGTGGCATATTTTGGGCGCAATAGGCCGAGGAAGTCTGGCAAAATGTGGGAGTTGACAGAGCAGTCGTCAGAGGCGATCAGCATCACCAGAGCTGTCAGGTGGGAGTTGCCACAAAGATATTGTTACCTAATTTTTTTTTTTTTTTGCAGTAATATTCAATAGTATGTAGTGTGATAGATTTATATAATAACATGTGTAAATCATCGTTATACTCAAAAGTATGGTGTTCATATTCGTGAATCAATTATTACGTTCATAAAACAATAAACAAATAGTTTTGCTGTTATTACACTATACACACATTATATATAAGTATCTACATGTTTTGTTCACCACAACTGTACAACTAAACTGATATAGTTAGTTCAGGCATTATGAGACGTCGCTACACAGTCAGCTGGCGGCTGCCTCCCTCACTCATTCAAGGTCAGGCACACTAAAATTTCTCCCCCAACAATACTGTTTGTGGTGTTATTACACTATATACACACATTATATACTGTACAAGTATCTACATGTTGTGTGCACCATAGCTGTACACCTAAGCTTGTAGGGTGCCCAAAGAGCATAGTGGCCACCCTCTACACAGCTAAACAAGTCATGCAGACGACGCCACCTCTGTCACCCAAATGGCTCCTCCCAACATAATCCTTTTGCTGTTATTAAACTAATACACACATTATATACAAGTATCTACATTTGTGTTCACCATAGAGAACCACTGAGCTGGTATGGTGAATGCAGGCAATAACAGGTGGCCACACAGTCGGTAAACTACGCTATCTCGATTTTCATATCAACAAATTTGCAAATATTGCTGCTTAAACCTAAATCTAAATAATCTATATATATATTGCAAATAACAGAGATCCCAGTGTTGTGCCAATTTAACCACTGTACTGCGCATAGTGCCCTAAGGAGCTCTTGTGAGTTGTACTATTTTTTTTTAATTAGGCTATATTTTAATGTTTAATATTTTCACCACCATTTTGAAATAGAAGTAGTTAAGTTGGAAACATTGACATTAACTTTATCTGAACATTTATAAAACCAAAAATATGCCCTGGACAATTGTACTATTTAGTTTTTGTCGAAACCAGGTGCACAGTGCAGTGGTTATGCAAGAAAACATGGTTTAGACATTCAAAGCAGAGAAATACCTAGTAATTCACCTCATACAGTGTGCCAACTCTATGGCAAGCAGATAAGAAATGTGTATCCCTTATGACCCTAGATTCCATTGAATCCTCTAGGGGTCCCAAGATGCCTACAGACTCCCAATCAGGGTTTCACATGTTTTCCCCCATTTGTCAGTACTGTAGTTATATCTCCAATGCTTCTCGTTAAGATGCACAATGAAATCACATTAACGGTATGTATTAATGAGAAAACAAGCAGCAGCCAAGAGAATGGCGGCTCCTACTAATTTTCTCAATACATTTTTCTATTTATTATATATACAAGAGTTCTTACATTCTTGAACAGCTACTAGCACACATAGTGTTCCAGGTAAGTACTTAATAAGGTGTTAAAGATGTCAACATAAAATAGAACAAACAATGCATATACAGTACTGTACATTGGGTAAGTTTAGATTTAGGAAACAATTGGGTAGTTTAGTTACTGGTTTGGAAATAAGGTCATTGATTTGTGGAACTGATGAGCATAATTGATGTGGGAGCACTCGAGTGTTTCAGTGTACATTAAAGATATATTACCAAGTTTTGGTGGCTATGTTATGTTATGGGTTAAGGAATAACTTTTGATTCTTTAAACCTACTTACCTTGCAGGCATAACCTGGCATACCCTCACCCCCCAACCTGCAGGCATAACCTGGCATACTTTCACCCCAACCTGCAGGCATAACCTGGCATACCTTCACCCCAACCTGAAGACACAGCAAGTCACATCGTACTCAACACGGTTCATCAACAGATTTTAAAACCCACGTAACCCATCGTGGCCTAACCAACTGACGTATACAGCTTATATAATACAATTGTATTAAAGAGCCAATGTGTGTACACACCGAGTGGTGCCAGGAGGCCCTCGAGCCGCCTCGCCAAACAAACCTAGCAAAAATAAACATTTGTAGTGTGTGAGAGTAGTGTACCAGTCTCTTGTTCTCTAGTACCATTCAGGTTCAGTGTGGCCCCCTAGGCCTACCCTAGGGTAATGTACCTGGTCTATCTTCACCCTACATGCCCCCTAGGCCTACCCTAGGGTAATGTTCCCTGCTCTAGCTTCACCCAACAAGCTAATTAAATATGGCACCTTAATACAACAAATTAAGAATTACTCGGTGCGCATGTAAACATGAACAAACTTAAAAAAAGATTAATGATTTGAATCTGAAGTGTAAATAAAATTAAGGCTTATGGGAGCCATGGCGCCCACACGTGTTGTGGCTCCACCATATCTTGGCACCTATACCATCTACCAGCTGGCCCTGGCGGCCTGCCGCGCCACCACCTGCTACAACCATCACTGGCTCCTAGTACTGGCCTAGTAAATGAACTTACCTGCTGGTTTTCCGGTCGAGATAATTGGATAAAATCAGCGCTGAACCGGAGTTGTGTTGCTGGGTCGCTCTCAGCTTGGTAAAGACCAACACAAGCTCCTCCCCTCAACACTAACATTTAATATTTATATTACACACATTATAATTTATTTTTACCCTTAGCCAACACGAAATTTTAATATTTCATTGGATTTTTATAATCTTATTTATATAATTTATAGGCAGTTTTGCAAATTAAAAATATTTTACTGAATTACTATAGTTTTTCTGAATGATCGCGGACGCCGTTACGCGGTTTATTTGAAACTTATCCTTTACCTTAATTTACCTGAGGGACACTTAAGGAAGCCGGCGGCTTATCAAAAGTACACTCATTTGACCTGATAATTTTTGTCCAGCTGAATTTTAATATTCAACAGAGTTTTGGCATTTACGGCTATGGCAGGTAAGCGGCTCCACGGGTTAATCCTGTAGGTGATTAGGCACCTCCTGTTCTCAGTTCTACATTGTACTCACCTAGTTGTGCTTGCGGGGATTGAGCTCTTGCTCTTTGGTCCCGCCTCTCAACTGTCAATCAATTGATGTATAGGTTCCTGAACCAATTGTGCTCTATCATATCTTCTTTTGAAACTGTGTATAGAGTCTGCCCCCTAGTACATCATCAGTTCCTAATGCATTCCATTTGTCAACTTCTCTGACGCTGAAAAAAATATACTATGTCTCTATGGCTCATTTGGGTACTTAGTTTCCACCTGTGTTCCCTAGTGTGTGTGTATGCCCCTTGAGTTAAATAGTCTGTCTTTATCTATCCTATCAATTCACTATGTTAATTGTTTTATTAATATTATTTCTGCACATACATACACACACACACACACATATTATATATATATATATATATATATATATATATATATATATATATATATATATATATATATATATATATATATATATATATATATATATATATATATATATATATATATATATATATATATATATATATATATATATATATATATATATATATATCACTTGTTCCCTTGTAACTTGTAGCTCTCTTGCAACACTTATATGCTGGGCTTCCTATTTTAACCTGCTATGTTAAATGGGAATCTTGTATTGTGATTTGTGTATTTGTACTCACTGAATTTGTGCGCCCCTTGAGGGACTTGACGTAGAGGGGGGGGGGGTAGAAATAGCCTAAGCTACTCTATCCCTTTGAGATGTATTTTTTTATTGTCTCAATAAACATACTTGAACTTGAAGTGGACTTTAATGTTTTTTCAGCAGCTTTATTTCCTTAGTTTCCGAGCTGTTTTCTTTACCGTGTATGTTGTAATAAACTATTCCTATATTTACAGTTGTTTCTCCCTGTGAAGATTATTAAACAATGGTGATTATAAGGGCGCGGAAGTTCAGCCTGGCCAGGGCCGCCAGCAGCCCTTGGGCCCGCCCCGGCAGCACCCAGTCTTTAATTTGGCACCTTTGTGGCACCTTGGTATAAGCCTAACATGTATATATACACTGGCTGCCTGTCCCCCTACACAATGATTTATTATTACCTATTATTTTATCATTTAATTTAAATATTAAATAAAATAATTTATTTAATTATTATAATAAGTACTTAATAATTTAATAATAAGTAGTAAGTACATAAAAATGATTAAAAAGTACAGTTTAGTCATAGGAGATTCCTAGATTGGAATTCACTACCAAATTTCAATATATACAAGTATTTTTAGTGTGAAATGCTGTTATTATATGCATAAATTGTTGTTTTAATAATATTACGCTTATAACCACTTGGGTTGGACGGTAGAGCGACGGTCTCATTTCCTACAGGTCCGCGTTCAATCCCCGACCGCCCAAAAGGTTGGGCAAAATTCCTTTCCCCCGTTCCATCCCAAATCCGTATCCTGACCCCTTCCGAGTGATATATAATCGTAATGGCTTGGCGCTTTCACTTGATAGTTCCCCCACCCCCCTGAATAATATTACGAGAGCAGTATTTACGGGATATTCATGCCCCTGCCACCTCTTGGGTGGCTCAATCGAGAGCAGTACGTCCTAACCAGACGTTATATGATGATACCCTGAACAGTTGATTAATAAAAGTAATTGCGGAACTCCAGTTATCTAATACTTATCATAAATGGTATAATGGTATCATATCATAATGGTATCATAAATTCGGAAGTAATAATAACACAGCTGATGCCATCTGTCGGCTGAAGAGAACATTATCAACTTTTTTTTTCTTTCTTTTTAGCAGGGATAATCCTGCGCGGGCCCTAAGCCTCTGGCTGGCCCACTAAGTGATGCTCGTTTCTGTTTTACCTGGGCGGAGGATGAGTATGTATGACCCGTATGGTCGCTTCAGTAAGATTTTGCCATATGTGTTGAACAACTTCCTCTGCTCTGTCGAATCGAAGGTGAAATCTTAACGGGTTTGTAACTGTGCACTGTGTTAGATAATGTTCCAGTGGTCTGTCGGGCATTTCTCCACAGTGTTGACATTTCCTCTCACCTTCCGGAACCCGTAAGCCTATTTCCCATGCACATGGGTATCCAAGCCTGATGCGATGTAAGTGCACCTCTGTTGTTCTACCGCCCCCGTTCATCAAACTAAGTGGTTCGTAGTTGGTGGAATTCTTGTACCCATTATCAACTGGCTGGTCAACAGTGGCCATAAGATACAGCTTACGCCATCTGTTGACATCAAATTACACTTATAACAAATTACCCTGCAAAATACAACTAACGCCATCTGTTTTTTTTCCAACGCACTATAAATAGCCAAACAGCAACCCATAAGGTGGGTTGTTGTGCTCGGGTAGGAAGTTCCACGCTCCGCCCCACAAGATGGTATGGGGTGCATAATAAATGGCATATCATTGGTAGATATTCTTTGTTGACATTCACCACAGCCAATCACAGGAAGGGATCAGCTAAAGGTTCCATCCACTTAATAAATCATCTTTATTCAGCACACCATTCTTGCTTATGACATTCTGCTTCAACTTTAATCTACCTAAAAAGTGAAATGTTAAGTATTTAAAAGTATTAATATAGTGATAATTAAATACTGCAGAATGTAACGAGTGTTACAAAAACATGGGCTGGCTACCTAGCTTGTGACGTCATCAGTGGGAGTTGCCTCACACAAATAATATCGGCGATACAATGCCGCCGCCCTCTTATTGGTCTACATTATTCACTTAGATGGAAATTTCTGTCTTGTATAGAACAGAAATTGTTGTTCTTTTGTACAACAACAAGGTTATTGAGCAAAAGGACGTATTTCTTACTTTGCATTTTATTCATATAAGAGTTGGCATTCCCCGCAACAGCCAATCACAGGAAGGTATTTGTTGGAAACTCTGTCTTCAACAAAGTTGATTCCTAATGAACTCTAACAATAAATTCGTTTAATAAACAAGTATTTAGGGTCAAGCTACAGATGAACATTATAGGATAACGGTGTTTTAGCTTGCAGCTTCGGTAGACAGAATCCATTCTTAATTTTAAAAATAAAGAACTAGAAAGCGTATTTTATTGCTAACCTTTCGAGAAATAAATCCCAGTCTCATATTTGCGTACATTTATGCATTGATTTTTTGGCTTAAGTTCTTATCATAATCCCTTTTGCAATCTCAACACCATCTGGGTCGTATCTTGTAACTATCTTCATTATTTAGCCTCAAAACCTTACATTTGTCTTACATATCCTCAACAGTTGATAAAAAAAGTAATTGCAGAATTCTAGTTACCTAATACCAGCCTGGTATAAAACCTTATTATAAGCTACCAGACGTATAGATCAGTGTTTAAAGTAATAATAATACATTATTATTAATGTAATAATATTATTAAAATAATAATAACACAGCTGATGCCATCTGTCGGCAGATAAGAACACTATCAACTGGCTGGTCAATAGTGGCCATAAGATACAGCTTACGCCATCTGTTGACATCAAATTACACTAATAACAAATTACCCCACAAAATACAACTAACGCCATCTGTTTTTTTTCCAACGCACTATAAATAGCCAAACAGCAACCCATAAGGCGGGTTATTGTGCTCGGGTAGGAGGTTCCAAGCTCCGCCCACAAGATGGTATGGGGTGCATAATAAATGGCACATCATTGATAAATATTCTTTGTTGACATTCACACAACAGCCAATCACAGGAAGGAATCAGCTATGGGTGCCATTCACTTAGTAAATCATCTTAGTTCAGCCCACTAGTCCTGCTTATGGAATTCTGCTTTAACTTTAATTTACCCCAAAAAAGTGAAGTGTTAATTATTTAAAGTGTTAATAAAATGATAATTAAATATTGCAGGATATAACAGATGTTATATAAAAATGGGCTGGCTACCTAACTTGAGACGTTATTATTGGGGGTTGCCTTGACACAAATAATGATACACTGCTCTGCTCTCTTATTCGAGTAAATTATTCAGTTAGATGGAGATTTCTGTCAGGTGCAAATCAGAAATTGTTGTTCTTTTTCACAACAACCTTGTTGTTGTGCACAAGGACCTATTTCTTAGTTTAAATTTTATTCATAAAAGAGTGTTGGTATTCCCCGCAACAGCCAATCACAGGAAGGTATTTCTGGAAGCTCGGCCTCCTTATGGACTCAGCACATCGCTCTAGCTCATGGCTCTCTGTTTCATCTCTTGTATATACAAATTATGACTTTTTTCGATTACTGTTATAATTAATAATATGAGATATAAAAGTTTTTACACAAAATGGCTAAATTCTGCCATTAAATGGACTTTGTCTGGTATACATACAAACATACACCAATTTATTACCATTCATCCATTATTAATTTTAAATGTAATGTATACTGTCTAGTTTTTTTTCCTCTCGCCATTACTTGGTGCAATATTTGAAAGTTGTCTATTTATTTATCGATCTATCTATTATCTTGTATTTATATTTACAAGTTTCTGTGCTTGGAAGAAAACTCTGCATTAAATTGGGACTAATTTATTAAATAATATTATTTAGTATTAATTAATATTTACAATTATTATTAATTACAATTATTTATAGCTTAGTTACTTTCATGTAACTCGCAATCGTACATTTTTAACTTTAATAGCCCAAATTAGCACAACTTGATTTTAAATTAGCCCAAAAAGTAGCAAGTAGCGAAATTAAAAATTTGGGAGCGCGGGGCTCACAAAAGTAGCCCAATTCGCTATTTGTAGCCGAATCTGGCACCACTGCCTCCCTGGGGTAAAATAACTCCCACGTGTCCCACGTCCTGCCGCCCGCGCCTCCCTCACTGTACCGTGACGTTGCCGCCCGCGCCTCCCTCATTGTACCGTGACGTTGCCGCCCGCGCCTCCCTCACTGTACCGTGACGTTGCCGCCCGCGCCTCCCTCACTGTACCGTGACGTTGCCGCCCGCGCCTCCCTCACTGTACCGTGACGTTGCCGCCCGCGCCTCCCTCACTGTAACCTGACGTTGCCGCCCGCGCCTCCCTCACTGTACCCTGACGTTGCCGCCCGCGCCTCCCTCACTGCACCCTGACGTTGCCGCCCGCGCCTTCCTCACTGTACCGTGACGTTGCCTCCCTCACTGTACCGTGACGTTGCCGCCCGCGCCTCCCTCACTGTACCGTGACGTTGCCGCCCGCGCCTCCCTCACTGTACCCTGACGTTGCCGCCCGCGCCTTCCTCACTGTACCGTGACGTTGCCTCCCTCACTGTACCGTGACGTTGCCGCCCGCGCCTCCCTCACTGTACCGTGACGTTGCCGCCCGGGCCTCCTTCACTGTACCGTGACGTTGCCGCCCGCGCCTCCCTCACTGTACCACGTGACGTTGCCGCCCGCGCCTCCTTCACTGTACTGTGATGTTGCCGCCCGCGCCTCCTTCACTGTACTGTGATGTTGCCTCCCTCACTGTACCGTGACGTTGCCGCCCGCGCCTCCTTCACTGTACCGTGACGTTGCCGCCCGCGCCTCCCTCACTGTACCACGTGACGTTGCCGTCCGCGCCTCCCTCACTGTACCGTGACGTTGCCGCCCGCGCCTCCCTCACTGTACCACGTGACGTTGCCGCCCGCGCCTCCCTCACTGTACCGTGACGTTGCCGCCCGCGCCTCCCTCACTGTACCGTGACGTTGCCGCCCGGGCCTCCTTCACTGTACCGTGACGTTGCCGCCCGCGCCTCCCTCACTGTACCACGTGACGTTGCCGCCCGCGCCTCCTTCACTGTACCGTGACGTTGCCGCCCGCGCCTCCCTCACTGTACCACGTGACGTTGCCGTCCGCGCCTCCCTCACTGTACCGTGACGTTGCCGCCCGCGCCTCCCTCACTGTACCGTGACGTTGCCGCCCGCGCCTCCCTCACTGTACCCTGACGTTGCCGCCCGCGCCTCCCTCACTGTACCACGTGACGTTGCCGCCCGGGCCTCCTTCACTGTACCGTGACGTTGCCGCCCGCGCCTCCCTCACTGTACCACGTGACGTTGCCGTCCGCGCCTCCTTCACTGTACCGTGACGTTGCCGCCCGCGCCTCCCTCACTGTACCGTGACGTTGCCGCCCGCGCCTCCCTCACTGTACCGTGACGTTGCCGCCCGCGCCTCCCTCACTGTACCCTGACGTTGCCGTCCGCGCCTTCCTCACTGTACCGTGACGTTGCCTCCCTCACTGTACCGTGACGTTGCCGCCCGCGCCTCCTTCACTGTACCGTGACGTTGCCGCCCGCGCCTCCCTCACTGTACCACGTGACGTTGCCGTCCGCGCCTTCCTCACTGTACCGTGACGTTGCCGCCCGCGCCTCCCTCACTGTACCGTGACGTTGCCGCCCGGGCCTCCTTCACTGTACCGTGACGTTGCCGCCCGCGCCTCCCTCACTGTACCACGTGACGTTGCCGCCCGCGCCTCCTTCACTGTACCGTGACGTTGCCGCCCGCGCCTCCTTCACTGTACCGTGACGTTGCCGCCCGCGCCTCCCTCAATGTACCACGTGACGTTGCCGCCCGCGCCTCCTTCACTGTACTGTGATGTTGCCGCCCGCGCCTCCCTCACTGTACCACGTGACGTTGCCGCCCGCGCCTCCTTCACTGTACTGTGATGTTGCCGCCCGCGCCTCCCTCAATGTACCACGTGACGTTGCCGCCCGCGCCTCCCTCACTGTACCGTGACGTTGCCGCCCGCGCCTCCTTCACTGTACTGTGATGTTGCCGCCCGCGCCTCCCTCACTGTACCACGTGACGTTGCCGCCCGCGCCTCCCTCACTGTACCGTGACGTTGCCGCCCGCGCCTCCCTCCCTGTACCGTGACGTTGCCGCCCGCGCCTCCCTCACTGTACCGTGACGTTGCCGCCCGCGCCTCCCTCACTGTACCGTGACGTTGCCGCCCGCGCCTCCCTCACTGTACCGTGACGTTGCCGCCCGCGCCTCCCTCACTGTACCGTGACGTTGCCGCCCGCGCCTCCCTCACTGTACCGTGACGTTGCCGCCCGCGCCTCCCTCACTGTACCGTGACGTTGCCGCCCGCGCCTCCCTCACTGTACCGTGACGTTGCCGCCCGCGCCTCCCTCACTGTACCGTGACGTTGCCGCCCGCGCCTCCTTCACTGTACTGTGATGTTGCCGCCCGCGCCTCCCTCACTGTACCGTGACGTTGCCGCCCGCGCCTCCCTCACTGTACCATGACGTTGCCGCCCGCGCCTCCCTCACTGTACCGTGACGTTGCCGCCCGCGCCTCCTTCACTGTACTGTGATGTTGCCGCCCGCGCCTCCCTCACTGTACCACGTGACGTTGCCGCCCGCGCCTCCTTCACTGTACTGTGATGTTGCCGCCCGCGCCTCCCTCACTGTACCACGTGACGTTGCCGCCCGCGCCTCCTTCACTGTACTGTGATGTTGCCGCCCGCGCCTCCCTCACTGTTCCACGTGACGTTGCCGCCCGCGCCTCCCTCAATGTACCACGTGACGTTGCCGCCCGCGCCTCCTTCACTGTACCGTGACGTTGCCGCCCGCGCCTCCCTCACTGTACCGTGACGTTGCCGCCCGCGCCTCCCTCACTGTACCGTGACGTTGCCGCCCGCGCCTCCCTCACTGTACCGTGACGTTGCCGCCCGCGCCTCCCTCACTGTACCGTGACGTTGCCGCCCGCGCCTCCCTCACTGTACCACGTGACGTTGCCGCCCGCGCCTCCTTCACTGTACTGTGATGTTGCCGCCCGCGCCTCCCTCACTGTACCACGTGACGTTGCCGCCCGCGCCTCCTTCACTGTACTGTGATGTTGCCGCCCGCGCCTCCCTCACTGTACCGTGACGTTGCCGCCCGCGCCTCCCTCACTGTACCGTGACGTTGCCGCCCGCGCCTCCCTCACTGTACCGTGACGTTGCCGCCCGCGCCTCCCTCACTGTACCGTGACGTTGCCGCCCGCGCCTCCCTCACTGTACCGTGACGTTGCCGCCCGCGCCTCCCTCACTGTACCGTGACGTTGCCGCCCGCGCCTCCCTCACTGTACCACGTGACGTTGCCGCCCGCGCCTCCTTCACTGTACTGTGATGTTGCCGCCCGCGCCTCCCTCACTGTACCGTGACGTTGCCGCCCGCGCCTCCCTCACTGTACCGTGACGTTGCCGCCCGCGCCTCCCTCACTGTACCGTGACGTTGCCGCCCGCGCCTCCCTCACTGTACCGTGACGTTGCCGCCCGCGCCTCCCTCACTGTACCGTGACGTTGCCGCCCGCGCCTCCCTCACTGTACCGTGACGTTGCCGCCCGCGCCTCCCTCACTGTACCGTGACGTTGCCGCCCGCGCCTCCCTCACTGTACCGTGACGTTGCCGCCCGCGCCTCCCTCACTGTACCGTGACGTTGCCGCCCGCGCCTCCTTCACTGTACCGTGACGTTGCCGCCCGCGCCTCCCTTACTGTACCACGTAACTTACACACACTATGTATGTGTATAAAGTATATGTGGAAGCTGATCAGAATTACATTTGACCTTTGTAAATGCACATTAATGACACTATGTAAAAGACACATCGAACACTTTATGTAGCATACATAAATCTGTGTATCTATGTATTTACGTATGTAGCTTAGCCTAGCATTTTAAAAGCAATACAATCACCTGTGGTTGATTGTTCAACAAATCCCTGAACTATATGTTTGACAAATCTCTCACCCTGTCCATGGAGGACAAAAGAAAATGTATATGTGCTGATTAGCATTGTAAATGTGTGGCCACGTCTGTGGTAGAAAATAATAATAAAAAAAATACACACAGAAATCATAATAGCGTGATGCATCAAATGAGCAAATCCACAAGGGCCATGACGAGAATTCGAACCTACGTCCGAGAGTATCCCAGACGGTGCCTTAATCGACTGAGCTACGACATGGTCAAAAAGAGCTGAAAACCAAAAGATCTACTGAACTTACTTAGATTCTACAGCCTCTCTGAGACACAAACCAGAGTTTGTGTGTGTGTGTTGTGCCACGTTTGTGTCTGTGTTGTGCCACAAACCTCGTCACGGTCCTTGAGGATTTTTTTTTTTTTTTTTTTTTTTTTTTTTTGAGATATATACAAGAGTTGTTACATTCTTGTACAGCCACTAGTACGCGTAGCGTTTCGGGCAGGTCCCTGGAATACGATCCCCCGCCGCGAAGAATCGTTTTTTCATCCAAGTACACATTTTACTGTTGCGTTAAACAGAGGCTACAGTTAAGAAATTGCGCCCAGTAAATCCTCCCCGGCCAGGATACGAACCCATGACATAGCGCTCGCCGAACGCCAGGCGAGTGTCTTACCACTACACCACTGAGACTGTTGACTCCGTTCATCTGACTGTTGCTGTTCATTTGATGCTTCATGCTATTGTGATTTCTGTGTGTAATGAAGTAAGGGCGAAGAGGTAGAACGGCCTATTGACATAGCTCAAGTGCATGGGGGAGTTGTGTAAAACCCTGGTTTGTCTCGGAGAGGCTGCAGGATCCAAGTAAGTTCAGTAGAACTTCTGGTTTCAACTCTTATTGACGATGTCGTAGCTCAGTCGATTAAGGCAGCATCTGGGATGCTCTCGGGCGTAGGTTCAAATCCTCGTCACGGCCCTTGTGGATTTGTACGTGACGTTGCCACCTGCGCCTCCCTCATTGTACCACGTGATGTTGCCGCCCGCGCATCCCTCATTGTACCACGTGACGTTGCTGCCCACCCCAAACCTCATGTGCCCAACGCAATTTTAAGGGCGAGTCTGTACACACCTAACTGTATCTGCAGGGGCTGAGCCTTGGCACTTTGGTCCCACCTCTCAACTGGTGTACAGATTCCTGAGCCTATTGGGCTCTATCATATCTGCATTTAAAACTGTGTAGTTTGCCTCCACCACAGCACTGCCAAATGCATTCCCTTTGTCAACTACCCTACTGTCTGTTTACCTGTGTGTCTACATAAGATACCACCTACGATCAGTGTAAACAGCACCTCTCCTGCCACTACCCCACCGGGTCAAATAGTGGCGGGAAAGCCTGTCATCCTATTGTGTCCTCACGTCGTTAACGAGCTTGAGACCAGCTGTCAGACCACCTAAGAGTTTACTTGCATGAGTGAACGTCAAGAGCTTGTCTAAGTACAAGAGCTTGTTTTATTATTAAAGTTTCTGTACTCACCTAGATGTACCCGTATTGATCCGAGTGGTCAACCAGAGTTCTCATCTTCACAACACCTAAAACGGGTACAAATGGAAACCTAGACACACCCGACGGTGTATACATGTTTATCTGTGTGGAGTCAAGACATTACACCTGTCAGTGAATGCGAGCTTCACAAATACCACACATTTAGTTATTGTGTGCTGTAATTATTGTCTGTCCTACTGACAGTGCCATTGTTGATATATTGTGCATGATTATTGCGATTCTGTTTGGAGCTCCTGTCCCTTTGCACACCGGCATCGTCAAGCATGATGTGCTAGTGACTAGTTGTGAGCCATATTGTTAGGGTTTGTTCACAAGCGGACCGAAATCGATTAGATGTTAAGTCTTGCCAATACAATAATAGCTTTGCCAGCACCAATCTAGAATAAATTTAGCACCCAATGTATTAGTGGTCAAGTTATAAAAAACTACTGTTAAGCTCTATGCGGTGTTTCATTTGAACCACTACTCGCACTCAAGCCTTCAGCCATGATGTCTTCAACACCAAACTGCCTATTAATCACTATTCTATAAATGTAATGAGGACCCAAGAAGTCCCTTAAACTGCTTCTATTGCATTGAGGAGATTCACACAACCAATGTGGATCAGGACCCGGCAAAGCAAGTCTGAGAGACCACCCAGGACTCCCACTTGACTGTGCACCCAGGCCCTGTACACTTCCTCTCGTGTTGCTAGAGCCCCACAGCTTTGTGAAGTGTCTGCCATACGCACATTGGTGATGTTTCATGCAACTGCAGTCAGGAAAGAGCAATGTTATTACACAACCCTACAATGCCCAATTTACCTGATGTCTAACTAGGTGGGGGCTAACCAGATGAGCTGCACTAAACCACCAGCTTTATCCCAGTCTCTTCACCAAAGTGCGTGCATTGCCCCCCCCCCCCCCCGCTTTCCCTAGGAGACGCTACCATTGGGTAGGCTTAACTCCCAGATGAAGGAACATAAGGGCGTTCATGGTTCTCCATACACAACCAACATACAGGGACATATTTATCTTGGGCACCGCCACAGCAAGCCAGGAGAGAGCAACAAAACTACTCCCTCCTACCTGCTGGCAGTGCACAAGACACCAATTGGCCTTCAATTGCTTCTTATATTCTTGTGTTACTGTACGTCATCCCAACAGCTACATAACCGAGACGAATGCTAGTCAACAATTGACCAATCAACTTACAAGTTAAGGTTAAAGTGTTAGCTATCCTCTAAGATTAGTACAAGATTATTGAAAGCACTGATGAGTAAAGGAAGCACAAAAATACTTTATTATGGTTCCTTTACTGCTCACAGGATGAGTGCAGAGTGCACAATTAACGTACAGTACTGTTCACAAGATGAGTGCGTGGTGCACAGTAAAAGTACTGCTAACAGGATGATTATGGAAGTTCACAAAAGAGTTGAACACAAGCTATCTGTACTAGTGATACATTAATATCTTAGCCTGTTGTAAGTGGTAGTAACGTGTAGTAATGCTCAAGATAAACCACTCAGTATATCAAAAGTTTATTGGGGCTTAGTAATGAAAATACTTTATAGTAAAAAAATATATTTAATTTGTATAGCTAGTGTAAATATAAAAATGCATGCCATTGATACAGATGACCGCCAATATGTCAATATTAGCTACGTAATAATATATGAACTCTAAAGGTTATATTTCATACAAAGATAAATGCCCTAAAAGTATATAATGAAGAAGTGTTTCAGGATCTAGAGAAAATATACTGTACTCATAAAAACAGCAATATTATATATTTATACTAAATAAACTATAAATGTCAAACAATGGATATACAGTATATTGCAGAATTAATACAAAGAGCCTATGCAGTACTATAAAATAAAATAAAATTTCACAATGGAGTTATAAATGTTGGTACTGGAAATATTTATTTTTCGATGGGAACTAATAAACTATTTCTTACATGAGGATTAATAAATTTGTAAAACTAGATAACTAGTTTGTGAGCTCAAAGCAGATTTTCTCCACTTCGACTTTAAACTTGGCAGCTTCACGCTGCTCGTATCCCCAGTTCTCCAGGGCAATATGTCCCACGTGCACCAGGAACTGCGTCCCCGCAATTGTGTGGTCCTTCACACGAGTCTGTGTCTCTTTAAACCTGTTTAAGAGTAATTTGATTAGCAATCAATGGTTTACAAGTGCAAATTAAAGGATTAATTAAATTTCAGGAAAATATCAACACTAAATGTTCCATTAATCGAGCACACCAATTTCATTCATTTAAAAGCATATTATATGCAGACAATGAGTCACAATAACATGGCTGAAGATATGATAACTAAACCACACACCAGAAGATGAGGAGACGACGATGCTTCAGTCCGTTCTGGACCACTATCAAGTCAATGGTGATGGGAGCGAGGGAGGAATGGGCATGCCTCGCTCCCCCGACTTGATAATGGTCCAGGACAGACCGAAACGTCGTCGTCTCCTTATCTTATGGCGAGTGGTTTAATCTGCACATTATAAATAAATTCTTACAAGAAACACCTCCATAACATTCATGCACTATACATAAGACAATGAATATTTAAAGTAAAAACCTTTGTTGAATGTAATGAAACGTCTCTTTCTGGTCCAGCCCCAGCGGCTATATACTACAAGTCATATCAGTTGCAGGAGTGCAGTTTGGCCTACTAGGAACCAGAGTCAGAACCTGGTCCCCCCATCAAAGAGGCAGAGAGAGCAAGTACCACCATTTTACTGGGAAAGCATCTAAAAAGTCAGCAAAGCCTTACAGACAACTGCTGGGTTCACAAGACTCAAAGCCTCAAAACTGCCAAATAGCTCCCCAAACAAACCATCCTCCCCCCCTCCCAACAAAAAAATCCCCAAGCCTGAATATCCGGCCAAGGCATATTAGAAAAGACTGCCACAAGTACAGCACACTGGCGAATATCAGGGGCCTGGGGTTAGACTGTAGGTTGGCTAGTCTGAACGACACTGGAAAACTTGAGAAATACGAGCCTTGGAACTGGGAATCATGGAGACTGGATCAACCCATTAAGTGTCCACTAAAGCAGAGTCCATGGCATGCAGGAAGTGATGAATCATCACCACTTGATGCAACAAATGATGAACCCCCATTCCAAATCAACCAAGCATCACAAACAAAAGAATCAAAAAGAAGTCCACAGACTTACGCTGCTGCCCACTCCTGGAAAGGCTTACCCTGGAGCCCTCTCTCCCAGTGCAGTCCACCCTGGTGCCCTCTCCCGGCGAGGCCCACCCTGGCGCCCTCTCCCGGCGAGGCCCACCCTGGTGCCCTCTCCCGGCGAGGCCCACCCTGGCGCGCTCTCCCGGCGAGGCCCACCCTGAGCCCTCTCCCGGCGAGGCCCACCCTGGTGCCCTCTCCCGGCGAGGCCCACCCTGGTGCCCTCTCCCGGCGAGGCCCACTCTGGTGCCTTCTCCCAGCGAGGCCCACCCTGGTGCCTTCTCCCAACGAGGCCCACCCTGGAGCCCTCTCCCGGCGAGGCCCACCCTGGTGCCCACTCCCAGCAAGTTGCTCTTACTGCAATATACCTCACTGGAAGAGAGTACCAGTGTACACCTAAACCCGTAATACGTATACAGTATTACACTCCCAATTCTGAATCTAACACAAAATATTTCATTATTTAGCAACTTACACTTTTTTCGCCTCTTCAAGGGCAAATTGTTTTTGAAAAAGGGAGCCTTTACGAGCCTTGCGTGCTTCAGTGATCTCGTGGAGCTGCCATTCATTCTCATGGTTCATCTCTCGCTCCTGGGGAGTAGAAACTCAGACCTTTGACACTACTCAAGTATCGTGTATTGTAACAGGGTTCCCTATATACTACCAAATCATGTTATGATGTTGAATGCTACCCAGAAAAAAAAAAAAAAAAAAAAAAAAAAAAATTGTGGAATAGAAAAAAAAAAAAACTAGTGGGTAATGTATTATTAAAAGAAAATTTACATCAGAGATGAACTGAGATAAAGATTAGTTTGGACATGTCATCTTGATGTACAGAATTCAACCTTACGTGTGACATTGCAAGGATGCCACAATTATGTCACTTCATATGATAATTATGGGTCAAGCTTTTATGAGCAATTCCAATATATACCATAAGCACTTCATGCTGCCATCACAATGTTAGGGAATATTTAACATTTAATATACAGTATAGTTTTTCTGGTTTGTGTTTACTCCTGTTAATATTCCACTGCTCTTACTGGTGTTGAACAAAGATGCCAAAGATTTTAATGGTGGAAAACTTAGCCATGCTAAACTAGCTTATGCCAATTTAATGCAAATGCATTCAAAATGCATTAAACATTACTTCATAAAGCTCCCATTACCGACATTACATTGTTTAATTATCAGACTGATTGCTACTGGCTATCACCTTACTTGTCCTGGCCAATGAAACACTATGAGATACTGTACTAAAGTGAATGTCCCACACAACAGCATTTTCTTCCAAGATAACTAATTGTCATAACTTACAAGTTACTAACTTATGTTCTTTCAATGTAAAGAGTGCACCAGCCAATGTATTCTTTCATAACCTTCTACCATACTGCCATCAACAAACAAACACTTAAATTTATATGAAACTTTAAAGAATTACAAACAAAAATGCCAAAATTCTGTAAAAGTAGTCTACCTACCAAAAAATGTCATCAATATTTCTATCTGGGTAGAACAAATTATATTTCTGAAACTCTATATTAAAATGAAATTAATAACAAACACAATTTAAGTTTTTCACATAAATAATAGTGGACTTATGGGCAGAACTTTTTATCACTACGACAGGTCTTCGAAACTGTAGAAATATGTAACTTGTCTCAGAGTTAATTACAAGTCAATGAGACAACTGATACCGAGCAGGTGATGGAAGCTTCAGTGATTATCTTTCCAAACTGTACAAAACACTTGTCTTGCACAACCTGGAATAGTGTGTTAGGAGACTTTCAAATTTTTTTTTTAATCAGAGTCTCATGAAGCCATAATCCTCTATAAAAAAAAACCTTGAAAATCTAACCTAACTGTAAGCTTCAGTTCAAGGTACATTGACATATTCTGGTCACATACTTGTCTTGAGCTACTGTAATGTCCCACAGGTATTGGCAGAGCACTGGCAAGTCTTAGCCAGAGTCTTGCTCGCTCCCGAGGCTGACAACCACCAACACCACGCCCGGCCATGATGCCTCTCATACCTTTTACCTCTCATCATTGACAAGCTTCATGTATTAACTATCAAAAGTTAAATTAAATAAGATGATATGCAACAAAGGTAAGAAAACAACATTCACGGAGAAAAAATATGCAATTATCGTACCTGTTCAGCAATTTCAGTTTTAGTTAGCAATATATTTTCTTCTACACGCCGGAGTTTGTTCTCCAGCTTGCTTGTTTGATCGGCCTTATCTTGGAACATCTCTCTTATCTGTGAAATAAGAGCATGAGTGAGATATAATAATTCTCTTCATCTGGCACAGGAAAGCTGTGTATTTACACACTTTAGGCTTTTATCAATCTTGTACGCAATCCCACCTCAGTTCCCTAACTTGCCTTATATATTTACTGCTAGGTGAACAGAGGCACTAGGTGAAAAACATGACCAACCATTTCTGCACTGCCAAAGCTGTCCCAATTGGGATCCATAGCTAGTACCACGACTGGGAGTTGAGAATATATACTACTGTACTACAGAACCCATAATATATAAGCAAGGCCAACTTAACAGGAAATAATTTAGCTCAATCACAATTTCCTACATAAATCAGCTTAAAAAGTATATTAAAGCAAATTAGGAGAGCCATACTTTAAAAATTACTAGTAATGCTTACGTGGAATCATTTATCACTGAAAATGGTTACAATCAAGCATTTAATATAACAACATTTCTATCTGAGCAACTCTCAGTAGCTCCCTGATTGATGCCTAAGGCTCCGATACCATTGATACCTACGAATGCGACCAGGTCCATGGATTTACACAAGCCTACTGGAAACCGGGATCAGAGTATGGTTTGTTAATGAAGATTAGGGGAGCTTGTCAATCCAAAACAAAAAACTGACATGAAATTGCAGGAAAACAAAATAAATGTCCTTGACAGGAAATGAATTAAAAAGAATATACAAGGTTCCAGTTGAGATAGATATATATATACACGCATATATATCTGTTATCCATAAACAAAACGAAACCTTGGATAACTTGCCGTATCAACTTCCCCTTCTTTTTCTCTCTTCTGGGTTTGAACAAGGTATGTATCTTGTTTAGCATTCTTTTTTCTAACTCGCAGCTCATTCAGTAGAGTATTTTGCCAGTGATGCAAGTTGCCACTGACATTGGCCGAGGAAATTTCACAGTCACTAGGAAGTTCAAGCTGGCGAATGAGGGTGTTGAATGAACACACAGAATCACACAATGTTTTTTGCAATTTTCCAGTCTCCATCTCCAGACCCCATACCTGAAAAACAAGTTAAGTAAAATTAATGTGTAGATGACAGGCCAACAAGAAAGGCATTGCCAAGCCCCCAATGTCAACAGAGAATCACAGTTTGTAAATAATGATACATTTTACAGAGCAACTTTACTTATCTGAATTAACATGTGCTAAAATTCATTCAGATACAAGTTATGCATTTAAAGCTGTAATGCATTTTAAAACTAAAAAACAAAGTACAGTATACGTGGAATTGGGTACGATTACCTGCCTCTATAGCTTTGCTGATGCTTTATTGAAAATGGGAAAATCATCCTATTATCTTGGAAGGGAAAAGTGGAACAACGAATGAGAGATTGGGGAAGGAAGAAGAGTTGGAGAGCTTGAGAGTATAAGATTTGTGTGGTGATAAGAGCATCCTGCAGGAACTTCTGCTGTAGCCACCCCCTAATGTAGAGCTCCCAAGAGAGCGCAGAGTGTCAGAGGTACAGTATATGGCTAATTTAATATTAGCCATATACTCATTAGATAAATGTTCACACACATTAAACTGACTGCATCATTACAACAAAGTGGTATTCACTACTAAAGCTGTTTGTAAGAATCAGTTGTGTAGTGACTAAAAGAAAACCAGTAAACAGGACATCTTAATTCTTCACTTAATGTATCAGTGATATATATATTGCTTAAGGTACGAACTCCCACCAGCTAAGCTCCTCACTCCTAGTGGAGTCTATACTTCATCACACTAAATACACACATGGTTTCTTTCGTAATTTTCCATACAGTTTGACCATGTAATGATTTTCTTGGTGTTGCACAAATGTTGAACAGTTAAAGAATTAAGACTACTGGGAGCATCTTTCTGAGGATACACTTAATAATAGTACAGACACTGCTACACCCGTTTACCCACTTTCCAATCCTGTAAAGTTAGGACTGGCTCTAAAATCAGCTACCAAGGAACTATCCAGCCCAATACTAAAAGGGACATTTCACTTACCATCATACCAGAGTGTTAAAAGTTTCAAAGTTAATATACAAAGGTGTTCTCCAGGTTGTGCCAAGGAAAAATAAATCCTGTAAAAATAATCATAAAAAATTACCTACTAAGGACACAAAAAATGAATGGTATGTGTCACTACTTGTATTAAGTAACTCACCTGGGAGTCTAAATCCTTGATTTCGTTTTGAAGTTGAGCAATCATCGCAGCCACATCATTAGCATGATTTTTAAACCGTGCCAAGGCTTCAGCACTTAAAGCTTGTTGAGCTTGCAGAATCTCAAGGCTTGCTATCTGCTCTTTGATCTACAAGAAAATCATTTAATTTAATATATATACAAACTTTCAAAAGACATTACAACAGAATGACTGTGTGTAAACATAAACATCAGGACTGAACAAGTCTCAGACTTTTCACCTACATGAAGTACAGAGCTCCTAAACCAGGTGCATTCACATTCGCCATCTACAAAGCCTTGTTACACCAAAAATACACCATATAAACACTGAGAAAAAGACTGTTCACCACTTACTGTACTATGTGAACCTTCACTTCCATAATCACTAGGGTGGATCAACAACAATAGTCTCTCAGTCCATTCAGCATTTCATCAATTTACATATAGGGAAGGGTTCAGGTCAATACATTTTCCATATATCAAGAGCTTCATATGAAATTCACTCGGGTTTTATCTAAGAAAGTACGAGTTTGTTAGGCCTGGAGATTTGGGTAGAGCCTCCATGTTCATCAGTCCCATGTTTTCAAGGACTGTCTGGGCAAAAACTTTCAATTAGCCACTTGGCTGAGGCAGACCCCACAATACCCATACTCTAATGAAGTACTGTACAGAGATTTGCAATTAAGCTAGCAACAGGATTGAGATAGATGAAGAGTTAGCAATACAGTATAGCATTAAAATATTATTCTTCAGCTTCATCGTGACCTCGTTACGCCCGATTTATGCAGTTTAGCTTTCGTTTCTGTACTGTAGAATAGATATAAATTCACTAGAATGCATACAGAAAAGGATGAAAAAGTTAATCCCAGGAACTAGAAACCTCCCATATTATGTTGTTAAAAACCTAAGTTTATATTCACTAGAGATGAAGATTAAGGGGTGCCATGATTGAAGCATATCAATGGATGACAGGGTACAAGAGAGAGGATATAAATAAGGTTTTAAATATACCTGTATCAACACAAAATAGAATGAATAACAATGAACAGAAGTTTAGATTCAGGAAAAGCTTGAGTAAATACTGCTTTGGAAATAAGGCAGTTGATTTATGGAACAAATTATAGCATCAGAATATACCGTACATTAGATAGCCGGATCATTTCAAGTGCAGTATTCAGGAAAGAACTGGATAAATACTTCCAAAAGATACCTGATCTGCCAGGCTGTATTTCACACATAAGGCTGCAAGTAGCTGTGTCTAACAGTCTGATTGACCAGACCAGCAATCAAGAAGCCTGATCAGGAATAGGGCCAAAGGGACATTGATCCCTGGAACCAACAACAGGTAGACATACATATGAATTTGTTTAGATGGATATAAATAGGAGCTGCCTTTTTTTATGCCACTGGAGCTTCAACAGTGTCCTTTATTCTCATGTTACTTAAATTAAAAAGGAGAGAGAACAAACGAACATCAATAGATTATGCAAATCATTCATAGCAATACAAGTAAATCCGCAAACCCTGTACAAGTGGAATGAATTGAAAGAAGTTATCAAAACTACTTCCATCCTCAAATTAAGAAATTATACAAACTTAAATGTAATGAGAAGCACTAAGCAGAGAAGATAGACAAGACTAGAAGGTGGGGCCAAAAGAGCTGTGTGTCACTGACAGGCAACAACTATCCTAACATACAAGTTCAAGCAGCTTTTCATACTCAATACAGTACCTGGCCAGTTACTAATTTCTTCCTTACTCGTATATTTTCTCATTACTAAACATCATAATTTTATTCAATGACTTAAAATACTATCACTGATATCTTACACTATGTTCAGTTTTTCATGCATATGTAACATTAAGAATAACTTTGGCAATTAGAGAGAGAGAAAGAGATCTGATGTATAAATGGAAATCGACAAAACTCAAGACAAATAATACACAGAGGTATTACAGTATAATATAATTTATCTTTTATTCAGTAAAGAACTTATATATAAACCTTGAAAAACTTACTTGCATATTTCTGGAATTTAATTCAGAGAGTTTGTCTTCCAGCTGAGTTTGTTCACTGTCTTTGCTGGACATATAGACCTGCATCTCTCGGCAATATTCATTCATCTTCTCCAGGTCATTTTTGATCTGAGACAAAATACATGGGTGTCTTTACACATACACATAAACTTGGCATCCCTGCACTTGAACCACATTTTCTTCTTACTTTTCTAGTTATAGGATTACAGCTAAATAGTAGTCAATGACAAGACAAAAGTCAATATCCAAAGAAAAAACCCACTGCCGACGAGCCCCACATGACCCGTGGCCAACCAGCCCCACGCAACCAATCGTTTGATGAGTCCCATGGCCAACAAGCCTCAACAGCCAATCCTTCGCTGTTGACCTCCATCCAACCCATAGCTGATGAGCCCCGCATGACCCATGGCTGATGTCCCCAATTTGAAGTCTATTTCCTCTTTACTTAAGAAGTTGGAATTTGTTATTCTATTGAACATCAAGTTACTTTCTGTTGTAATCTAGTTGGAATTTTTCAGTGTTTTCTACTGAAGCAATAGCCATGCTGATTTTGGTATACAAAATCTGTTCATTTATGTTACTCTTATCATTAATCATTACTGACTAAATTACTGGCATAGCAGGATACTCCATATATGTAAGCACTATATACAGTACTGGTTAAATAGAAGCCATTTTGATTTATGTGTCTCACAATTCTGTCTCATTTTTAACAGTATTCCTAGCCTAACTGGCACTCTTGGAGCCTAGTTCTACTGCCACTAATGATTTTAAAAGATCTAGTACAAAATCTTCATTACTGGTCACATCACCGAGCAGAGGAAACAAACATACCTGACTGCACTGGAACTGCAGTTGTTTAAGCCTCTCTGGTCCACTATTGAGAGTGTCCACCATCCTTTCTAGCTCCTCAAATTCTTCTTGATGATGCACCATATCTTGCGGTCGTACGCCCTCTACAAGCTCCAGTGCGTGCCGGAACTCCTGTTGACAAGTGTTCAGATTCATTGCAAAATTAATGTTTCAATACACCTAAAGTACTTACCAATCATCTCTGCATTATATAGTGACATCTGTGTTATATAGTGTATGATCATCTGTGTTATATAGTGAGATCATCTGTGTTATATAGGTGAGACCACAGGGGCACTCAGGCGCCCCTGTGGTCTCACCTTGTGATTTGAATCACAGAATCTTTCTCATGAGAATTCCCTTGGGTTGAGAAGCGAGCTCTGCTGCTCTACAGAATCATGTGGCTGGTCGTCCCAAAGTTCTGGCTCCTCCATTAATCGACTCCTGCAGTGGTGTGTTGAGAAGTCAGTGGTAGAGATGGATTATGGCAGTAGTGGGCCCCATTCAACTACGGCGGATGAAGCACTCATTTGAATGCAAGTCGATTTCTATGCAAATACATACTTTGTGAGGTGGTGTGTACACAAATTACATTCATGGTACCCAAAGGGTAGCCCCAGTAGAGCAACCTGTCCTCCAACAAAGAACATTGCCTTTTGCTCGTATGAGTTACACAAGGCATAAGTTGTCGTACTAGAAAATGGAAGCGGCCCAAAACGTTCTGTTTTGGGTCCTCTGGTAAGTTTGGAGAGGACACTCTAAATCGACCATTTTCTTGACATTTGGTAACCTTAAGAGGACAGGCCAAGTAGAGACTGGACGAGTTTCAAACTGACCAAACTGATTTAAATGTGTTGAGTCTACTGAAAAGGCAGTTCGATCCCAACAGTCCACAGCCCAAGTTGGTGGCTGTTTGAGCAAAGACCCTTATGAGTGTTGGTCACGTGATCGGGCACATTTATGTGCTATATTTTCCAACACATGTTGGAAATATAATAAGCATGCAAATTTGTTCCGAGCATCCTCTTGAGCTCCTATGAGTGTCCTTTGAATATGACAGCATATGTTAGGCAGCCATAATTGTGAAGCATGTCATACATACAGCAGTGTTAAGCTAGGGATGAATATGTTACTTTGGTATTGTCTGAGGGATGCTCAGGCATTATTGCACACAGATGTGGTCCAAGCAAAGTAATTTTAAACAATCATAAAGAAGTACACTAAATTCAGAAGCAGACACTGTCTGAAAATGTAAGTAGCTATAGCCAATATGTAACCAAGGTTACTACACAGCCATATAAGAAAATCAACAGTAGGGAATCATATTATTGAAAATACAGTAACCTCACAGAAATAAACACAAAATTTCAAGCTTTATGGGTTGAGTCTGTGGAGGGATGGTACAAGAGCTTATGTATAGGAGGAAACCATCGTGGAAAATATAAGGTAATTGAGGAGATAAAGAAATGCCTGGAAGAATTAGAGGAAAACAAAGCAGTAGTACCAAGACAAGAGTTTGCTATTGATAATGAAAGAGGCAGCAGATACAGTACTACATAATCCTCTCACTAGAGAAGGCCAATGCTACCAGAAATGTGTGTGCAATTCTCACAAGGCTTCCAGGTCCCTGGCATTTTAAGTAATTAATTAACCGTTCAAGAAGAGTTCTTGAAATAAACACGACCTGTAGTTAGTTAGTATATCTGTTAAATAAACTAACTTTCCTTCCAAGTCTTACTGTTATATATATATATAATGAATAGAACACTGTTCTTCTTCCACCTGGCTTACTCAAAACCCTAATCTTTGGCTTATAACCAATTCCTTCAGTAAATTAACTACAATCTTCAACTTCTTTCACCTAGCCCATATGTTCAATAAAAGGAAAATATTAAGTTCACTACAGTTACAACAGGGAGATAGAGGCAGCATAGAAAGGAATTTTAAACATATTAACAAAGACATTAAACCATACATACCTCTAAGGCAGCCTCAATTTTCTCAGTGTCGCATTCATTTTTGGAAAGATTCACACATGTTGAAAATTTAACTTGGGTTATGTTGATGTCCGATTCAAAATCACTTGGAAATGCACAGGTAACAGGGTCAAAGGCATCCATCATGTTCACTATGTCCACAAGCCACGCTAACATGGCCAACACTGATGGCCACGTATGTGGGGAGCCAACTGCAACAATATCACTTCATTATTATTATTATTAATATATATATATATATATATATATATATATATATATATATATATATATATATATATATATATACACACACACACACACATATATATATACAGTATACTGTATATATATAATATGACGAATTCTTCAGAACCGAATTTTTTGTCAAACTTAAAGGACTGTAATATTAAGTTTTGCCTTTATTGGCCTAGAGAGGTTAGGTGGGTTGACTAGGCTCAAATGTTTCTGGTTAGGAAAAGCAACTGCATTTTACTGTGTCAAATGTTGAGTGCAGGATCCTAACATATCTAATGCATGTATATCCTAATTTATACAAACTTTCATTTCTTCTCTCCTGCTTGTCATTTATTCCATTTACATTACACAAACACAAGAGTACTCTATAGAGCATCTACTCCTTCCAAGAGAAGCCTAAAATACTCAAACCTAATTTCCCTCCACACCTAAACGGGTGCTGGCTCATGACAAATCAAACTGCAGTATCCCAGGAGAGACTAGGATCAGGTTGTCTTTCTGTTCAACAAACACAGTGCTACATCCCTGGACACCAGGGATATCTTAATACATGCAAAAAACCAGCGTTGAATGTAATGAAACGCCATTTTCTGGGTGAGACCCGGAGGCTCCCCGGAGCTTTACCGGCTGATATGCTAATGTCAGACTTTGGCATCAGTCATGTGTATGGAGTTCTAGGGCCTACCGGGGACCACGAGCCAGAACCTGGCCCCCTCAGAGAGGCAAGGGGAGCAATGGCCTATAGAAACCCCCGTGTGGTTGGAAGCATTCTATGTCTGCCATCGACCGGGTCAAGCATCCAGAAAGGTAAGCATTCCAAAACAAACCCCTATTCTGGTGAAAATTGCTACCTAAGCCGAACTAGTGGATAGAACTCTTCAACAGAAAACAAGGAAACTAGTATGACGTCATACGTCACCGCGCCGCTGTCTGCGCAGCTCCCCCCTCCCCGGGAGGGGGAAGGGGGAGCCCCAGACCTCCCACGCCGGCTATCCACCCATCAGTTCTGAGGCTGGATGTCAAAACACGCGAAAAATGCCGACCGGAGGGAGGGAGGGCACATCACAGGACACAGGCTGACCAACGCCTAAGAACACACGCAGAACATCCCTGTTGCAGAGGAGGCAGGAAGAAAGAGTAGCAGCACAAAAAACCCCAGGAGAACAACCAGGGGTGGACAATCGGGCAGGGACAAAAACCCCACGCAATCCCCAGGCACAAAACGGCAGCAAAGTGCCACTCCACAACCGGACACAGGAACAAGGACACGCCACCGTGAAACACGGTACCAATGCACAAGTGCAGCAGCAGCAACAGGCACCACTGCAACATGCAACATGTAAATAGCAACTCCCCTCTGCAAAAGCAGAGAACGGAGCAGGCAGACCCCAGACAGGGCCAACGGAGACACGACAAAACCCTGCAGGCCCAGAAACCTGCACCAGGCGACCGACGGCGGAGAAACCTCGCTCGATACCTGCTGGATGAGGTACTGGGAGCTCTTTTACACCTGAAGCCCGGCCCAAGGTCAGGCCAGACCGGCCAGAGGATGGCCCACCAGGCAGCTGCTAGGAGCAGTCCACCGGCCCACATACCCCCACAACCAGGACGGGCCGGAACTGCCATACGAAAACAGGCCAGTGCGCCCTGGAAGTCCACGGATGAACCAGCAAGAAGGCTTATGCTCGCAAGTAGGTTGTGTAACAAGCACAGACCACTGATGGTAATACAGTGTTCCCCAAAAGTGCCAATAGCACCACTGCACTCCACTGGTACTATCCCGCAAGTTCTACCAGATAGGCGGGACCCAAGAGCCAGAGCTCAAATCCTGCAAGCACAGCCAGGAGCCTCACCAGGCGAGTACAGAACCAACCCCACAACCCCACACCTCACAACATTAAAAAAGGAGGGTCCCCTGAATGACTCCAGCATGGGTTGGACATGCACAGGAGGGGGACAGGAAGGGGTGATAAAGGGACAGTCACTGGTGTGCGAACGGTCTCAGTCGTACAAAAATATACCTAAACAAAGACAGGTATATAAACACCGCCGCATCCAGCGCCCGGCCAAAAGACGCCAGACCTCAGAAACTCACCTGGCGAATGGTGGCACGAACTGGACACGACTCAACCGTGCCCAGAAAAACTTGGGAGCACCGCCAGAGCCGGACCCTGCCGGACCCGCAGGAGAACAGGGAAAGGCGAAGGAGGCGTGCCAACACACATGACACAGGGAAAACCGCGGTGTCCTCCCCACAACTGGGAACCAGGACACCCCCGGCGCGAAGGGGCACATACCGCAGCCATGGAGAAGAACGAGAGGCGAAGCACTGTAGCAAAAAAGGGCGCAAAACCCCAGCACTGAAACACCGCCCAGACCAAAACAAACTCCACGGCGCATGCGCATAACACGCTGGCCGAACCGCACACCCTCCCTGCGGGAAGGCGCCAGCCAGGACTACTGCACGAGAAAAGGAGCCAAAAGAGGAAGCAGGAACAATAAAACCGGCCAAAGAAGCAAAGAGCCCAAAAAGGAACCCAACCGGGCGACAAGTAGCCCAACCGGGCGACAAGTAGCCCAACCGGGCGACAAGTAGCCCAACAGGGCGACAAGTAGCCCAACAGGGCGACAAGTACGAGGAGCCGACAGACGTTCCAATAATGCGGGAAGTAGCGAAAAACCTTCCCGTACCCTCGAGAACACAGAAGCCAACACTAGTCCCGAAGGCACACGAAGGCGCTGGCGCACCCGAGATCAGAAGTCACGCAGAACCCCATCGAACGGGGAAACATGACAAAAACACCGTCCCAAAAAGGGGGGGGAAGGAAACATCCACCCACAGGACGGAACCAACCGACTCAAAGGCCAAGGAACCGAGCCCGGGGAGGGGCCGACGTACAACAGCACGTACGGCGAGTGGGGAGGAAAGACCCCACTCCGCGTAACCACAAGCCCCGCCTAGAGGGGGATAAAAACCCCCACAGGGTCTAACGGGGCCAAGGCCCCCCCAAGTCAGCCCCTCCCCAGCCCCGGGAACCTACACGACAGGCCCCGGGAACCTACACGACAGGCCCCGGGGCCGAGCCGTTCCCCCAAAGCCCCGGCCGTACCAGAAAACCGGGGCAGCCGTGAAAACACTAAGGAAGGGAGCCCACTGGCAGACTCATACAACACGGCCGGAGGAACAGGCCCAAATGCCCCCGTCACTACCCCGGAAGAGGAATTCCCCGAGATTGCCCGAGTCTCAACACCACCAAAAACCCCGCCCCGAACCTACAGACGGTAAGGAACTGGATGCAGGCAGAAGGGTGAACCAGGGGAAAGACAAGGGGGCGTGGATGGAACCAAAGCAACCAACACCCCCAAGTCCCAAAACGAACTACAACGGGGCAGCCCCGGGGCTCCCGGGGAGGAAACCACGAGAACGTTGCCACCACCAAGGCTCAAGTGCAACGCCCCTGCTGCCCGCACCCGCTTTGTTAGCACAACTGGGGAACCGAGCCACAACGAGCAACCAAACTCGCAGGACTCCGGGTCGAAGGTGTCACCGACCCCACAGGCAGCAGACGGAGGCAAAACAGAGTCACCCAGAGACAAAAGGTGAGAGCAACCCTCAAACTCGCTAGAAGCGAGGGGGGAACTCTGGGGTCACATCCATCGGACCCGCGCGCCCCCAGGGGTTTCCCAGGGTCCCGAGCGTTTACTTTAAGAGGACTCGCGCTCAGGTAATCCCAGGCAGGGTACTGCTAACCGGCACCCAAAGCTACCAAACAACTTTCTAAGAGCTGAACCCCCGGGACGTGTACACTCACGGGGACCTAGCAGGGGGTACCACCAGAAAATACTCAGAACACAAGGGACACAAGGGGCAAGAACGAAGGCAGACCCCCCCCCCCACCAGGTAGATAAACAAAAAGAAAAAGAAAACCCCGCAAGAGGACAGCGTACCCAAGCGGAACAGAGCCGGCCGCTATGATTGGTAAAGACAAGCTGCACAGTACCCCGCGCCCCACCAGTGCAAACACTGCCCCTTACTCTAAGGCGAACAAGGGAGACAGAACACCCGAGCACACAAAGAGCGGCCGAAAACCAAGCAGTAAACGGCCAAGCAGGGGCAGGACCCAAGGAACTTGTGGAAGGTGGCCCCAAGCCCCAAGGGCAGTACTTACAGGGCACCTAGGGAAGGGAACCCTAAGCGCATGCAGCACGAGTACTGAAGAATCACTCCCGGCTCACGCACCACCTAGAAAACAGACACCACACTCTAGGTACAGTGCTGAAACAACCACTGGAGCCGGAGCACATAACCATTGCCTATAGCATCAGCCGAAGAACTGATGGGTGGATAGCCAGCGTGGGAGGTCTGGGGCTCCCCCTTCCCCCTCCCGGGGAGGGGGGAGCTGCGCAAACAGCGGCGCAGTGACGTATGACGTCATACTAGTTTCCTTGTTTTCTGTTGAAGAGTTCTATCCACTAGTTCGGCTTAGGTAGCAATTTTCACCAGAATAGGGGTTTGTTTTGGAATGCTTACCTTTCTGGATGCTTGACCCGGTCGATGGCAGACATAGAATGCTTCCAACCACACGGGGGTTTCTATAGGCCATTGCTCCCCTTGCCTCTCTGAGGGGGCCAGGTTCTGGCTCGTGGTCCCCGGTAGGCCCTAGAACTCCATACACATGACTGATGCCAAAGTCTGACATTAGCATATCAGCCGGTAAAGCTCCGGGGAGCCGACGGGGCTCCCCCCAGAAAAGGGGCTTATTCCAAGATTAAGATAGATAAAAACTAATGAACAAGATATCTGTCCGAAATGCTTTGCATAATAGTGGCTTTAGGCATTGTATATACTAGCTCTATCTATAAATCCATCAACTTTTGTATCTTACCTTGTATGTATGTACCTTACCTGAATAAATATTTATTTATTTATTATTTATTTATATATGTATGTATAAAGAAAGATATCTTTAAATATTTAAAGGCACCATACTTCCTTTTTAGCTCCACCTAAAAAGAAATGTAATAAAAAGGTCACCACGAGAAGGCATGGCAAGACTTGAATACCTCACATTACAAATGGTAATACACTTCAAAGTGCTTATCAAAGTATAATTACAAAAAATGTTACCAATACATGTGTAGCTTTCCCAGTAACAACCTTGTATGCCCTACTGAATATGGTACTGCCACTAGTCTCCTACAATGGGGTAAGACTCAGTTGTCCAGACACGGCCAACAGACGAAACAAGCATAAACAAAAGCCAGACAATAAGATGACACCAGCTAAGCTTGCTGACATGTCCTGTAATATCAGATTTTAATTACCAGTGGTTCCTAAGAAATGACCTATAAAACAGTGGCATACTTAGTGTTATCCAGTCCCAATGGAGCCATAAAATATGGGAACAACACGTGTTCTAAGTGGGTTACCTACTGAACAATGGGAGTACAGTATAATACAGATCCTGATATACAATGTTATGAGACAATCAGTAGAAGCCATGAGGAGTCAAACCTTCACACTGGGTACACCCAAGTATAAGCCTTAACCAGTGTGCAGGTTTGAATCCTCATCGTGACTTCTACGGATTTTCTCATTGATACATCACGTTAAATGGGATTTCTTTGTCCATACAATGTTTTACTAGTGAAATTTGCTTAAAAATTACTGCACTGTATCTAGCCATTTAATTGCTCAAATACTTGAGCCATTTTAAGATTTTATGCAGTTTGATACTCTTTTATAATAACAGAATGCAGTTGCAACGCGGCAGTTTCAGGTCTGGCGATGTGGGAGTGAGATATGCGAGTGCCAGGATATGGATGGACTGGTGACATGGGAGTGGGACACCTGGCAACATGGGAGCGGGACACCTGGCAACATGGGAGCGGGACACCTGGCAACATGGGAGTGGGACACCTGGCAACATGGGAGCAGGACACCTGGCAACATGGGAGCGGGACACCTGGCAACGTGGGAGTGGGAGGCCTGGCAATGTGGGTGTGAGAGGCCTGGCAATGTGGGTGTGAGAGGCCTGGCAATGTAGGAGTAGGAGGCCTGGCAATGAGGGAGTAGGAGGCCTGGCAATGTGGGAGTAGGAGGCCTGGCAATGTGGGAGTAGGAGGCCTGGCAATGTGGGAGTAGGAGGCCTGGCAATGTGAGAGTAGGAGGCATGGCAACATAGAAGTAGGTGGTCTGGCAGCAAGGGAGCAGGATGTGGATGGCATAGTGACATGGGAGTAAGAGACTGGAAGTATCAATGATGGTACAAAAGCAACAAAGGAAGAATTTACAGTAATGCAAGGAATAATTCGTTACTCTCACCTGTGATAAACGATGACTTGGGCATCTGAATAGGATATTTCAGTAACTTCAAAATCCTTGGGATTTCTTCCTCAACTCTATTGGGCTGCAAGTAAGAACTATCCAGATGTACATATACAAACTGGAAAAAGAAGAAAAGGCAAAATTATCCCAAGTGAATATGAAAAGCGCTTTCAGAGCACGACACACTGATGTTCCGTAAGGCAAGATCCATTCATTACTTACATTGAAGATTCTTGCAAAATCTCTGGTGGATGGAGTGTAAAGATTGCGTCGCTGAAGCTGGCACTCGTAACCATTTCGAACAAGAAAATCAAGAACCTTATCAATGCATTGATTCTTGAAAGCTGGATCACCAAGGGGTCGGGTCTCCTTCCTGCTTTTACCACCCATGCTAGAGCGGACTGTGTCCACGGACATCCTACTGCAAGCAGAAATAATTTAGATGTAATTTACAAGTGAAAATGGTGTCCCAAGAATAAATGACAATGGCTCTAGGTTAAAAGATTTATACAATTAAGAAAGCTAAGTATTACCAACACATTTTAACACAAAGATATAAACAGTACATAAATAACAGTATAAGATGGAATTGTATAAAAAAGAGAGCATGTTTTTATTGAGAGAAGTGTGCTCAAGTATGTGTGTGATATGAGAAAAGTGAGGAGAACATTGGAGGTTTGGCTGATCATGTTGCTGCTATAAAAGATAATGTTGGGTGAGTGGAAATCATGAAAGAGGTGCTCATGTGTACAAGACAGGCTCTGATGGTGGGAGAAGTGCAAGATGGTATGCCAGACAATATAACTGAAAGAGGAAGGAACATCAGCAAAGAAACTGAAATGTGACAAAGCTGCAGGTGTTGAGGTATATGCAGAAATGATTGAATTTAGAGAAGAAAAAGAATATCGAAGGTTTTGAGAATTTTACAAGGGCATAGAATAGTGGTACTGTATTGTGATTGGAATTTTTTTTATCATAGCAAAGAATTACCACAGCATTAGTTCACAAAGTGTATGGGAGGAAAGTGAGTATTGTGGAAAATTAAATAAATTCATCAGTGATGCAAAGGTGAGGTCTGTGGTGGAAAAGGGATATACAGTATGTGCAAGATTTTCAATACTTCTGTTATAGTAGCCTTCTCTGGTGATTGTCTGGTCTATGAGTGTTTATAGCTGTAACCGGCAGCCATCATAACGAGGCTGAACTACATTCTCCACTGCATTCAGATAACCAATTTTCCAACCAAGTAAACAATCTTCCATACTTGTATTTTTAAAACTCTTCAATGAGGAGCTTTATCAAATGTTCATGGAAATTCTAGAAAATAATATCTGCCTCCTTGTTGTCGGTAATCATATTAAAAATGTCAGACTGCATATCAATATAATAAATGGGTTGCAAGCACTGATAAAAAGTATTTATTGCAGTATTACTTATCAGCTTTACAATGATGATGTACACAGTTCAACCATTGTTCCAATCTTACAATTATCATCATCAATGCTAGACCCAATAATAAGGAGAATCACTCACAATTGATTTAGCACTACACTCGTCAAAATATGCCATGCCTATAGCACTTCAAGTACTGTAATGGAGTAACAAAATAAATTGCTATGTGATGTCACATGGAAGGGGTTAAACATTGAACATGTTTTTTGCAATACAGTACTGTGAATACAAACCTGCTACCACTGGGTGGGCCTGCATGAGTGTTAATGGATGGAATATTGTTTCGGTTCGGGGTGTAACGCATTGATGCCAAGGAGAGACGGGCAAGGCCTTCTGTGCTTCCTCGCTTGAATCTGCTGGTGCTTCCTCTCTTACCACTGTCTGGCTGCAATGCTTTAGGGAGATGGGATTTCCGCCCGAGTCTGTAAGAACGAAATCAGCAGTATTGTTAGAATTTTTGTATACATATGTTAAATAAAGATGAAAATAAATAGGTGTCCATGAATGACAGAGTGTGTGTAATAATTAGAGGAGAACTGGGAAGAGAAGAACAATCAGAAGTAGTGCTCAGCTCAGTGCGGTGGCACCTTGACTTACGATAATTTCGAGTTACGATATAAATTTGATTGAAAAATGCGACTCGACTTATGATAGTCGTCGACTAACGATATTCATTGATACGCGTTCAGGTCGACCGAGCTCGTGGTTCCCAGTCACACAGGCCGACCTGCCTCAGTTTACAAGAGCCGCCAGCTTAGTGACGATCACGCTTATAAGAAATTCCATTTTTGCATGATTTTTTTGCTTTTTGAACTGATTATTATATATCAGTTCAAAAATGATATAATAGTTATATTATATATAACTGATTATTATATATCACGCCATGGTCCCAAGAAAGTCAGTGGTAAGGTTCAACATGTGAAAACACATGTAAGAATGACCATAGAGGAAAAACAAGAGATCATATGTAAACATAAAAATGGTGCTCATGTTGTTGAACTAGCTAGGCAGTACAACAAAACTTCAGAGGAGGAGGAGGCGGCGGCAGCATTAGAGGATGTCCCTTCCTTATTAATTAAGAAAATGTGTGCAGTATGGGAAGAACTGCAAAATTTTGCCGAAACGAATCGCCCAGATAAAGCTGTAACAGGCCATTGCATTGATCTTTTTAATGACAATGTGATGCCTCACTACAGACAAGTGTTGGAAAGAAGGGAAAAACGAATCTTCAATGGAACGATTTCTAGTGAGAAAATCAAGCAGTGAGCCAGAAGCAGGACCTAGTGGTATGCAGGCAAAACGTGCCAGTGAGTGCACCCCAGAGAAGTCTTCACTGCCTGATGTTATAATGGAAGGGAACTCCCCTTCCAAACAGTACCACCTCTCCTTCTCCCCCCCCCTCCTCACCTTCTTGTATACACCATCAAGAGTCCTCCATAAACGTAAGATAAACATATGTACTGTATTGTAGTTAGAGAAAAAAATTGTATTCAGTATAAAATGCATTTTTCAGTTAATATTTTTGAGGGTGTGGAACGTATTAATTCAATTCCCTTTATTTCTTATGGGAAAAATCGTTTTGACTTACGATATGTCTCTAGGAACAGATTACCATCGTAAATCGATGCCCCTCTGTATATGCATGAGGAATATTGATGTGGTCAACTCACTGAATCCTTTGCTGATACTTCTTGTACATGTAAGAGTGAAAATTATTGTTTATACATTGCACCAATTTCTGTATGTAAGCAAGGTCACTTGGCCTATAAATAAACAAGGGAGTAGCTGTATATGTCGGAAATTTTAAAATGTAGTGTCATTGAGGTGATCAAAATTGAGCCACCCTCAAAAATTATTTAACAAAAAATAATAATCTAATAATGCACAATGAAATCACATTAACGAGATGTATCAATCAGATGTATTTATGTACAGTATGTGAATGACTATAGCACATGAAAGGAATATGAAGACAAGTAGCTGGGATATGGAGAATGGTGTCTAGGCACTTGGACCCTCAGGGATTGAGCACTGGCCTGCAAGAAGTGAGGCCTCCCCTGTAACAACCAATCCAAACCAATGGCATTTTTTTTTTATTAAAATAATACAAATTGCTGAAAAATATCTTGGACACCAGAGAGGGTGTCAAAATAAATGGCCTAACTTGCTAAATAAAGATTACCAAAATCATGATGATGAGATGAACAAGAAATTATGTAAAATACTGAATGATAAAAAAAAAAAAGAATGTTATGCCCCCACCAACCTGTTAATGGGAGTACCGTCATCACCGCGTGGCCTGATCCCCGGACGCTGGACGCTTCCTGTTCCCAAATTTGACTTCCTCATGATCGTGATCTGAAATAAACGTTGGAGAAATACTGTACAGTATAACTATAAGCCTATATAACTTAACATATGCTGTTTACCACAAAACACGACTCCTAATTATACCATACCGGACAATGTATAACATTTCAGAGAACAACGTTTCATCTCAGGGGGGTACAGATACTGCTTTAAGGGGCGAGAGGGAGGAGGCGAGAGAAAGGGCGAGAGGGAGGAGGCGAGAGAGGGCGAGAGGATAGGGTGAGAGAAAGAGAGAGGGTGAGAGAAAGAGAGAGGGTGAGAGAAGGATAGGGTGAGAGAAAGAGAGGGTGGTGCACTATGGAGGCACTGTCCACGCTCCAGCATGACTCCCCAAGTCTGGGAGTTCTGTGTACACCGTGGCATGTGTAACCATTTCATACACAAATCCCATCTATAGTACCTCGTGTCTTGAGGGAATAACTTGTTATTGCCCGAGTGAACCATGGCAGTTAGGAGTCTGAAGGAATTATATTGAGTACACTGTACAGTATAACCCCCCCCCCCCACAACATCTGGCTCACCAGCCAGGTGTTGTGTTGGGGGGGGGGGTTGTAGTGACCCTAGTACCTGGATTGTACCTGCATGAGGGTTCTGGGGTTCTACTGCCCAAGCCCGGCCCGGGGCCAGCCAGCACTCAGGCAAACACGTCCTCACACACCTTACCTGTGTAATCTTCCTCAAAACTGGTAGATCTGTCGCGGATCCTAGGTCCTCACATGCCCTACGCAGGAGCCCCGAGGTCACAGGAAGTCACAGGAAGTCGCAGGACACAACACACACAGGTCAACAGAATAAGGCTGAAGTTTGAATTAGCGTTTCTACCTGACAAAATCAACAGAGCGAACTGACAATTGATTTTATTATAATCATTAAAAGTCTAAGTTAGTACAGGAAAATATTAATTATTTTAATTAATCACAGTATAAATTTGCTATTGCAATATTTGAGTAATATTGATGAAAAATAAATGTGAAGCATGAATGTGAATGTCTGATTTTCTTTGGTTGTGTTTTAGGGTAAGCTATAGAAAATCGTCCTCATACTATACTCTCCTAGTTGTGCTTTGGCTCTTTTGTCCCACTTCTCAACTGTCAATCAACTGGTATGTATGGGCGTTATGTATGTATAAAACTTGTATGGTCGTTATGTATGTATGAAACTTATTTCGGCCACGAGACAGCGTTGCCAGATTGGGCTACAAATAGCGAATTGGGCTACTTTTGAGAGCATCGCGCTCCCAAATTTTTAATTTCGCTACTTGCTACTTTTTGGGCTAATTTAAAAGCAAGATGTGCTAATTTGGGCTATTAAAGTAAAGAATGTACGATTGCGAGTTACATGAAAGTAACTAAGCTATAAATAATTGTAATTAATAATAATTGCAAATATTAATTAATACTAAATAATATTATTTAATAAATTAGTCCCAATTCAATGCAGAGTTTTCTTCCAAGTATAGAAACTTGTAAATATAAATACAAGATAATAGATAGATCGATAAATAAATAGACAACTTTCAAATATTGCACCAAGTAATGGCGAGAGGAAAAAACTAGACAGTATACATTACATTTGAAATTAATAATGGATGAATGGTAATAAATTGGTGCATGTTTGTATGTATACCAGACAAAGTCCATTTAATGGCAGAATTTAGCTATTTTGTGTAAAAACTTTTATATCTCATATTATTAATTATAACAGTAATCGAAAAAAGTCATAGTTTGTATATACAAGAGATGAAACAGAGAGCCATGAGCTAGAGCGATGTGCTGAGTCCATAAGGAGGCCGAGCTTCCAGAAATACCTTCCTGTGATTGGCTGTTGCGGGGAATACCAACACTCTTTTATGAATAAAATTTAAACTAAGAAATAGGTCCTTGTGCACAACAAGGTTGTTGTGAAAAAGAACAACAATTTCTGATTTGCACCTGACAGAAATCTCCATCTAACTGAATAATAACTGAATAACTAACTGAATAACTGCTTTACTAAGTGGATGGCACCTATAGCTTTAATCCCTTCTTGTGATTGGCTGTTGTGTGAATGTCAACAAAGAATATCTACCAATGATATGCCATTTATTATGCACCCCATACCATCTTGTGGGCGGAGCTTGGAACCTCCTACCTGAGCACAACAACCCGCCTTATGGGTTGCTGTTTGGCTATTTATAGTGCGTTGGAAAAGCAACAGATGGCGTTAGTTGTATTTTGTGGGGTAATTTGTTATAAGTGTAATTTGATGTCAACAGATGGCGTAAGCTGTAACTTATGGCCATTATTGACCAGCCAGTTGATAGTGTTCTCTTCTGCCGACAGATGGCATCAGCTGTGTTATTATTACTTCCGAATTCCTTTAAACACTGATCTACAAATCCCTTGGCTTATGATAAGATATTATACCATTTATGATAAGTATTAGATAACTGGAGTTCCGCAATTACTTTTATTTATCAACTGTTCAGGATATCATCATATAACGTCTGGTTAGGACGTACTGCTCTCGATTGATGAAGATTAAGCCACCCAAAAGGTGGCACGGGCATGAATAGCCCGTAAATACTGCTCTCGTAATATTATTCAGGGGGGTGGGGGAACTATCAAGTGAAAGCGCCAAGCCATTACGACTATATAGCACTCGGAAGGGGTCAGGATACGGATTTGAGATGAAACGGGGGAAAGGAATGTTGCCCAACCTTTAGGATGGTCGGGGATTGAACGCGGACCTGTAGGAAACGAGACCGTCGCTCTACCGTCCAACCCAAGTGGTTATAAGCGTAATATTATTAAAACAACAATTTATGCATATAATAACAGCATTTCACACTAAAAATACTTGGATATATCGAAATTTGGTAGTGAATTCCAATCTAGGAATCTCCTATGACTAAACTGTACTTTTTAATTATTTTTATGTACTTACTACTTATTATTAAATTATTAAGTACTTACTATAATAATTAAATAAATTATTTTATTTAATATTTAAATTAAATGATAAAATAATAGGTAATAATAAATCATTGTGTAGGGGGACAGGCAGCCAGTGTATATATACATGTTAGGCTTACACCAAGGTGCCACAAAGGTGCCACAAAGGTGCCAAATTAAAGACTGGGTGCTGCCGGGGCGGGCCCAAGGGCTGCTGGCGGCCCTGGCCAGGCTGAACTTCCGCGCCCTTATAATCACCATTGTTTAATAATCTTCACAGGGAGAAACAACTGTAAATATAGGAATAGTTTATTACAACATACACGGTAAAGAAAACAGCTCGGAAACTAAGGAAATAAAACTGCCGAAAAAACATTAAAGTCCACTTCAAGTTCAAGTATGTTTATTGAGACAATAAAAAAATACATCTCAAAGGGATAGAGTAGCTTAGGCTATTTCTAGCCCCCCCCCCCTCTACTTCAAGTCCCTCAAGGGGCGCACAAATTCAGTGAGTACAAATACACAAATCACAATACAAGATTCCCATTTAACATAGCAGGTTAAAATAGGAAGCCCAGCATATAAGTGTTACAAGTGAGTTACAAGTTACAAGGGAACAAGTGAGAAGGCGGTGGAGGCCAAAACCGGAATTGCACACTGATTTTAATGCAGATATGTCGTGTTTATCATAATATATAGATGATAAGGCACGAAAACCTTTTTATTCGTTAAATTGTATAAGGCAATTAAAATAACCTAACTCACAGCCCCTCTGTTCAAGTCCCTCATCATGCTAAACATACACTCACTCTACACATTCTCGTGTGCTATCTACATGTACAAAACCCTTGTTCCTAAATGCCAATCTTGATCTAAAGCTTTTGCTTGATAGGTGTAATAGAACCCATGAGTACCACACCAGAAATAAATATCTATAAATATCTTACAGTCCCCAAGTGGGCATTTAAAGGCATAGACGACGTTGGTCTCCTTCAAAGAGTTTTTCATGGTTTTTTGATTGGCCGTTTTTTTTGGTTTTATAAAACGGCCAATCTACTCATGAAAAACTCGCCAGACACCAAGCAGAAAGCTTTGAAGAAGACCAACGTCGTCTATGCCTTTAAATGCCCACTTGGGGACTGTAAGCCCCAAAGAACTCAGTATATATGGAACTCACTCCCTAATGAATTGAAAAGCTGTCCAACTTTTGCGTCATTCAAAAACAAAACTAAAAAGTACCTAATCTCATCTGCATAGTTTTTTTACCTTGTTGCTTTAAAATTGCACTGTATCTATTGGTACCCAATCTTTATGTACCCAATCTAAACATCTTGATCATTGTGATCATTGCTGTCAATCTGCTGTATGGTGTCTATTAATCTTGTTTAAATTACCAATCAAGCTGTCAATGTAATCAATCAGCCCGAAACGCTGCGCGTACTAGTGGCTTTACAAGAGTGTAAATACTGTACTATGCTTATGTATTCTCACAAACCCAATGTACCTTCTTGTATATAAATAAATAAATAAATAAATAAATAAATAAATAAATAAATAAATAAATAAATAAATAAATATTCACTAAAAAAAATTGGGCTACTCTTATTACAAATTCGCTACTTTTAGACCGTCAGCTCGCTACTTTCAGCAATTTAGATGTGGCAACCCTGCACGAGATGTGTGGTGGTAAAACACTCGCCTGGCGTTTCGCGAACACTTTGTCCTGGGTTCGTATCCTGGCCGGAGAGGAATTACTGGGCGCAAATCCTTAACTGTAGCCTCTATTTAACTCAACAGTAAAATTGGTACCTAGTGGTTAAACGATTTGGCGGGGTCGTATTCCAGGGAACATAGGATTTAGACCTGCCCGAAACGCTATGCGTACTAGTGGCTATACATGAATGTAACAACTCTTGTATATAGTCTCCGTGGTGTAGTGGTAAGACACTCGCCTGGCGTTCCGCGAGCGCTATGTCATGGGTTCGTATCCTGGCCGGGGAGGATTTACTGGGCGCAATTCCTTAACTGTAGCCTCTGTTTAACGCAACAGTAAAATGTGTACTTGGATGAAAAAACGATTCTTCGCGGCAGGGATCGTATTCCAGGGACCTGCCCGAAACGCTACGCGTACTAGTGGCTGTACAAGAATGTAACAACTCTTGTATATATATCTCAAAAATATAAATATACAAAAATAAAAAGATGATTCGGCGAAGCTCGTTTTCTGTTTGTTAAAATCGTGTATATTGTTATGTTGGGGTGTATTAGCTTAAGCTGCATTGGGCTCGGTTGGGTTAGGTTGGTTTGGATTAGAATAGGGTAGGTTGGGCTGAGTTAGGTTAGGTAGGTTTCAAAATCCGTTTGCCGATTGTCTTTGTAGTCCGACATTTGAACTTGGCGAATCGTCTTGTGTACGATATGATTTGTATTCGGCTGACCCCGAGCTTCCTCCCTCCACATGAGATTACAAGTTAAGAGTAAATGGAAATTGGTATAAAACCACGTTATTGTCTACTCAAGAATATTGAATTGACTATTGAAGAATAGACATAATCAAGAACAGAGATAACAAAAAGAATTGAAGAGAAAAACTAAGTCAACGTAGAACACAGTATGCTAGGGAGAATCAGGATCTCAGGTTCAGTGAAATCAGGGTGGGACGGGGATGGGTAAATCAAGCAAAGATAGCAGGAAGAGGCATAAGCGAACCGACAGGGTTTGGTGTGGTAGGAGGCACTGGGGGAGATGACACAAATGAGGGAAAGGGGGAGGGGGCGAAGAAGGAGAGAAACAGCGAGGTGAACTTGATCAACAACAGCACCAGAGGGAGACTCAAGGACTACGGGAATCTCCATAGCAGGGTCAGTCGACTCCGCCCTCGAGATGAGATGCAGGGACAGAGCCGGAGGTGGGAAGCAAGGAATGGACTGATGCTCTCTTACCAGCTAGGGAGATTGTTGTTGTTAAGATTCGCTGCTTGGAACAAAAGGTTCCAAGTAGCACGGGCTATGGTGAGCCCGTTGTGGCTCCTGGCACAGGAGCGGGGCTGTAACTTTGGCTAGGGAGGAAAAGTGAGAGGTATTATGACCAGACCACACACTAGAAGGTGAAGGGACGACGACGTTTCGGTCCGTCCTGGACCATTCTCAAGTCGACTTGAGAATGGTCCATGACGGACCGAAACGTCGTCGTCCCTTCATCTTCTAGGGTGTGGTCTGGTTAAACTACTTCGGCCGTTATTGTGACTCATCGCCTGCATGAGAGGTATTACCTGTCTGACTGAGATACAGGCGTACCAGTAGCGATGTACTGTGCGACAGCCTCCAGTCTCAGATGGGTAGTCTCCGTGGTGTAGTGGTAAGTGGTAAGACACTCGCCTGGCGTTCCGCGAGCGCTATGTCATGGGTTCGTATCCTGGCCGGGGAGGATTTACTGGGCGCAATTCCTTAACTGTAGCCTCTGTTTAACGCAACAGTAAAATGTGTACTTGGATGAAAAAACGATTCTTCGCGGCAGGGGATCGTATTCCAGGGACCATAGGATTAAGGACTTGCCCGAAACGCTACGTGTACTAGTGGCTGTACAAGAATGTAACAACTCTTGTATATATCTAAAAAAAAAAAAAAAAAAAAAAAAGATGGAGTGGGAGAACAAGAGCGGACAACACAGAGACAGCTGCAAGGGAGGAGGAAGAATATCGGCCTGGACAGACAGTTGTTATGGAAAGCCAAAAGAAAGATGGGGTCTAAAAGTGAAGGTCACAGTGGATAGAGAAGAGGGAAGAAGTGACATTTAGACAATAGGTAGAAGACTGGGCAGGAAAGGTGGAAACACCCGGCCATAAACTATGCGGAAAACCCTCAGCTTCAGAACATAGAGGAGCTGAAGACGGGGAGCTGGTGGAGGTGTCAGGGTCTAAAGCCTGGAAACGGTTGCGAAACTGAGAAGGGCGGGGAAAAAGAGTGGAATGCAGCGCACGAGTGACAAATCAATTCAATTTGATTTGATTGTTATATCAAATTAACTTGAATTGGTTTTATCTGAGTGTAAATCATGTCAGAGAAAATGGTAAAATTGCGAACCTGGCGTCTTGCCTCGGGGAAAGATATACAAGCTCGATTTTTTAATAATTTGAGATTTTAAATTGATTGATTCATGACGATTAAGCCACTCAAGAGGTGGTACGGGCATGAATAGCCCGTAAGTGGTTGAGGATTTATCTTGAGATGATTTCGGGGCTTGGTGTCCCCGCGGCCCGGTCCTCGACTAAGCCTCCTTTTTGTTACACACCTCCAGGAAGCAGCTGTCTAACCCCCAGGTACCTATTTCCTGCTAGGTAACAGGGGCATTAGGGTGAAAGAAACTTTTTGCCCATTTTTCTCCGCCTCCACCGGGAATCGAACCCGGAACCTCAGGACTACGAATCCGGAGCGCTGTCCGCTCAGCTGTCAGGCGCCCTGACAGATGATGGCTTCTTGGCTTCAAGAAGGATGGCTTCTTCAAATTTATAATGCATGCATGTGCAATACATGACAGGAGTGGGCCTCACCAGTTGATACAGGGAGCTTGGAGAGAAGAGCACTGTCTTAGAATGATCAGGGTCTCTACATAAGAGGCACAGGGACCTCTCACCTCTACATAAGAGGCACTGACCTCTCACTCACTTCAAGGGATCATTTTTAAATTTCCAACACCTATTGTAGAGACGTGGAGAGGGAATGTATTCCTGAACAAAGCATCTGATACCCTACGAGAATTACACAAGCCAGAAGGGTCCTACCATCAAAAGTAATTTTGACTACTTGAAGAGGCTGATGATGACAACCACAACGGATGGTAGGGAAAGGGGTCAAATGAATGCATCAACTGGAGGACAGAAACAGCTTGGGCCTCAAGTATATATTTAATATCCTTATGGCAGTCTTTGAGGTCCCTATCCTTAGTCACAACATAGTGTGGGAAAATGCTGGCTTTGGAGACCTGAACCAGAGTCACACCAATGGAGGACAACTATACCAAAGGAAACAAGAGTTAGTATCAGTGGGGTTTAGCCAGAGTGAGAAAATGTTGTAAGTGGAGTGCCTCAAGGCTCTGTCCTGCCTGGGACGCCTATGATACAAAAATCGGGAGGGAAAATAAACGGAAAGACTCACTATCACATCAAGACGATCTAAATAGGGTTTTGAAATGGTCAAAAGATTGGCAGATGCAGTTTAATGCTGACAAATGTAAGGTTTTGAGGCTAGGTAATGATGATTGAGTTACAAGATACGAGCTAGATGGTGTTGAGATTGCAAAGTCGGATTGCGAAAGAAATCTGGGAGTTATGATTAGTAAGAATTTAAACCAAAAAAATCAATGCATAAATGTTCGTAATAAGGCAAATAGGACACTGGGATTTATTTATCGAAGCATTAGTAACAAGAAACCTGGTGGTGTTCTTCAGCTATATCTTGCTCTTGTTAGGCCCCATTTAGATTATACAGTTCAGTTTTGGTCTCCATACTATAGAATGGATACTGTATAAATTCACTAGAACGCATCCAGCATAGGATGACGAAGTTAATTCCGCAAATTAGAAACCTGTCATATGAAGAAAGATTAACAAAAGCTTAAATTACATTCTCTAGGAAAGCAAAGAATTAGGGGTGACATGATAGAGGTGTACAAGTGGATGAATGGACATAAAGGGGATATTTTAATTATACAAAGGGGAGGTTATAAATAGGAGCTGCCTCGTATGGGTCAATAGGTCTTCTGCAGTTGCCTTTATTCTTATGCAGAATATGTTATGTAGCCAGGCAGGCGGCTACACAACTAAACATGATTTTTTAAACACTGATAAATGTACCTTTTAAATTTAAATCTAAATTATACAGTATATAATTAGTATGTTACGCTTTTTCTTAGATAAATAACTTACTGTAAATTTGTGCAAACTAAAATGAGGTCAATGGGAATAACCGGTAAAGTAGGATGCTGGATACTCAGTTTTCTGTCAAACAGGACTTTGTACCATAATACAGGGTACAAAACACAATCAAATGTGCCCATAGTAGGAAAACAGCATGTAAAGGATTTGGGAATAATGATGTCTGACGACCTAACGTTTAGGGAGCATAACCAAGCAAATATTGCGTCAGCCAGAAAAATGATAGGATGGATTACGAGAACTTTCAAAAGAACTCCCAGAACCCCATCAACCAGGTAACCTAACTATAAATGTAGAAACATTTACAAACAGTTTTGAATTTGAATAAGCCATGTATAGAGGGTGAAGTCTCCCCATCTAGCCTAATGACATTTTCCAGCAGTCCATATTTTTACAATTGAGCAGCGCTCTTGCTTCAGAAGGTAAACTGTTTTATTTTATCTCCCTCTACTTGATGAGTTTAACAGATGCCTTGTGGGGTGTAAAACAGCAGTCATTTCATATTGAGTACACTACTGTAACACATTCTCTTCTTCTTTTATATCACTAATGCTGTTTCAAACTTTTTTTTTTTTTACTTAATTATAATTGAAACCATAAATCACTCTATATTTGACTGATTTAAGATGTCAGTTCTGTTCAGTGCCTTGGAAAACAAATAAATGCAGGGACATTTACCTGCATAGAGTTGCCCAACCACTAAAAATTTCCCAGTAATCACACAAGATTTAATTTTTAAGTTTCAAAACCAGCAGACTGGGCCCTGTCTGCCGCAATGTGTGGATTGTGTATTATCACAAATAAATACATTCTTATTTGATTCCACTTGTAAAGAAATTCTTGTAATTATCGCATGTCCCAAGTATCTGATAAATATCCAGTCTCTGTAAAGGTAGTGGTGCTTTCGAAATTCTTTATAATGATAATTAAATGCTGTACTTTAAATTTTAACGGGAGAAAATTTAATATTTTATGAAATTCTACTCTGTGAGCACCATTGCCACACATAATACCAATGCTTCATAAATTATACTCTGTGAATACCAATGCTTCATATATTCAGGACAATATTAACCAAAACATCGATTGTATACTTCATGAAGTTAAGATATATTTTGAATAAAATTTATTAATAATGAGTGTACTTAGGACAAAAAATTAATTGCATATTGTATCACATACATCATCTCCATCCAGCTATTGTAAAGACAGCAATTGAATTTACATAGACCATGGAAGAAGTATACTGCTGTCTCTTCTATTTAAGTGTACTATTTACGTTTACAGTGGTAAAACACAAAGTTGTGTTCATTGAGCTGCGACTCAACATCACTGCAGGAACAAAAATATATTAGCTATTGAAAAGATCAATTAACTACCACATCAGGATAATTTTGCTCGTTTGGGCCTTTACCAAATCACTTTTGACACCCACTCCGAGCTAGTTTTCAATACACTATTAATATGGTATTGTCATAGAAGTTATCATTCAATACAGTACTTTAAGGTTTAATTTGCATAAAACAATAGTAATAATGACTACAGATGTTGATACAGTAGTGATATTACAATTTAGCCTCAAGTGTAAGTAGTGGAATATCAGTTACTCACGGCTGTCAATAACTTGCTTTCATTTTATGACATACTGGATGTTTTGGGGTTGAGATTTACTTCAGCTTTGACTACAGAGGCATGTAAGTCAGAACTAAATTGCCATTTAAATTTTCATGATGAAAGGTATTTAAACCTTATTTATAAGAGTCATCAGAAACAAATCTCTACAATGAAATGGCATTGTACAACCCAATGATGGAATTCAACGTGCACTGGTAGGGCCATCATGTGCCATTCTGCAGTAGAAGAAATCCGGCACTCCTCCAAGGAGTGCCGGACCAACCGGGCTGTGGTGGGTATGTGGGCCTGCGGGCCGCTCCAAGCAACAGCCTGGTGGACCAAACTCTCACAAGTCGAGCCTGGCCTCGGGCCGGGCTTGGGGAGTAGAAGAACTCCCAGAACCCCATCAACCAGGTATCAACCAGTAGGCTTGTCACATAAGTTCCCAGTCTTTGCTCAAAATGGGTTGTAGACTCTGTGGCTGTGCTAGCTCTATCACAAGGGAAGTAAATTGAGGATATACCATTTATCCACTTTAAGCTCATCTTCAGCAACACACAAGCACTGTATTCACACTGGGAGGAGGTATTTTATGCCCTTCACTCTCAGTTGCAGTAGTTTACTTTGCTTGTGGTCTTTAAGAACACATTCCCGTGCAAAACTGGGGTCTCTGAGAGTGCATCAATGTGCAGAGCCAAGGTTTCCAGGAACACATCCCAATTACAAAAACTGGGTCCTAATAATTACATTACCATACAGAACTGGGTCTTAAGGAACACGTCCTTGTACAGAACTGGAGACTCTTGGAATACATTTCCTTTCAGAACCCAGGATCTCAAATCTGGTATTATCATATTGAACTGCATTCCTGAGCAGCACATCTATGTGCCTAATTCGTAATTTATTGTACCGCATATACACGTACAAAACCATTAAGACAGTGGCTTCCACCAGTTAGGACTGACCGGTTAGGACTGACCACTGGGTCAATCAAGTTTCAACTATCAAGGGAACACTACCAAGACGCATACAAATGAACTTATTATGATCAATGTGTGGCAGGGGGTCGCAGGTCTTTTAGTACAGTATTAGAAAACAGGGCTGCGAGTTCAAAAGAGGTTGGGAACCATTTCACTAACAGATAAGCACACATTAAATCGTATCATATAACAGCAAGGATTTCTCTCTTCCTAAGGTATACACCAGTGTTAGCAATGAGTGGTGAATAAAGAAAATTAAAGATAATTATATATAATAGCATAATTAATTATTTATTCACATAAGCTGAGGATATCACCCGCAAACCACCAAATTGGCACAGAAAATTTTAGCACTGAAATACTTTGAAGAGGTTATTATACAAAGTACATTTATTAATTGCACTTACAATATTGATGTTAGTGATTTGGGTATAAAATGGCAAAGCCAATTTGCCCACCACTCGTAAGCTTCACTTGTACCAGGGATGCCCATACCTGTGCTTCAGTCAAAACAATAACAAATATCATTCTTTTCCACACAGATTTCAATTTCAAATAGAGTACAAAATGCTTTCTCCAGTAGTCAACAGTATATTTTTGGGAAAACTGTCAACAACACACAAATTATTCTCAATTCAAATGACACCATAAAAACCAGCATTGAATGTAATGAAACGCCATTTTCTGGGAGCCCCTTCGGCTCCCTGGAGCAATCGGGCTAATGTGTGATATTAGACTGGGGAATTAGTCTAAGGAGTTCAACCTACCAGGGACCACAAGCCAGAACCCGGCCCCCTCAGAGAGGTTGCAGGGAGCAATGGCTCTGGAAAACTCCCGTGGTTGGGGGTTTTCCTTATCTGCCATCGACCATGGTTAGGAACGCAGAAAGGTAGGCATAACAAAGGATGAACAACGGGAAGGACCAGGGAGCGCGGATTGAACCAAAGTTGAAGCGACTAATGCCCCCAGGTCCAGGTCCAGGTCCCTATAACCAAAGAAGGCATCCGGGTGGGAAACCAACCTAACCTTGCATGCAATGCAGATGCTGCCTGTACCCTAATAGTAATGTCATCAGAATAGTACTGGAGAACAAGCAGAGAATACGACTCGCAAGACTCTGGGTCAAAGGTGTCGTTGACCCAACAGGCAGCCTGAAAGGCAAAAAGAGGTGATTGTCACCCTGAGACAAGGGCACACAGCAACCTTTAAACCTGCACAAGGCAGGCTAGAACTCTGAAGATGCATCCATTGGTCCACCGAGCCCCGACAGGGTTTTCCAGGGCCCGTAGGCTGACTGCTACGAGAAGCCCGGGCAAGGTGTTGCTAACCAGTTAAGACCCAAAGCTAACAAAGGGGGAGATCAAAACACTGAAACCCTTGCGACATGTACAATCACAGGGGCCTAGCACAGAGGCCACCAAAATATAATAATAATATTAATAATAATATTTTATTTAGTGAAAGTACATACATAGATGCAGAGGCACAAACATACTGTTGGATTTATAGATAGAGCTAGTACATACAATACATAAAGCCACTAATACGCTTAGCGTTTCGGGCAAGAAACGCCTCATATTATAAGTTGAACAATAGCCATACCAGGCAAAAAAAAAAAAAAAAAAAAAAAAAAAAAAAAAAAAAAAAAAAAAAAAAATTAGTACGTCTCCAGAGGAAACAGGAACTGGCCGCTGCGTAGGTAGGCAAGCAGCACAACACCCTGACACCCTAACCAGCATGATACCACTCCCTACCTAAGGCCAAACAAGGGCCACAAAACCCCAGTTGGCCCCAAGGTTGGGGTAAATGCTGAGCAGCAAGAACCCTTACAGAAATGGTTATCCCGAACGCACCGAGGAAGAGAACCCCAATACGCAGAAGTACTCACAGGGCATCTAGGGAAGGAAGTCCCTAAGTGCATGCAGCCCCAGCACTGATGAGGAACACCTGGCCACCACAAACAACAACACTGCAGAAGTCGCCACAAAGACAAAACACCGCCTTGCAAATCGAGGCCAGAGAAGACGTCCGTCCAGACCAAATTAGCCAACAAAATGGAGTGCTCGGGCAGCAGGTGCATGGAGGTCCGGGGCTTCCCCTTCCCCTCTCAGGGAGGGGAGGGCAACGCGGACGAGCGGCACGGCGGTGGAGTGCGACTTGCTTGTTTCCTTGGGATTGGAGGGAGTTCTACCTCTTTTCGGTTTTTAGTTGTAATTTTTTACCACGTGGGGTTTGTTTTGTTATGCCTACCTTTCTGGGTGCCTAACCCCGGTTTAATGGCATTTAAGGAACACCCCCCCCAATCACAGGGAAGTTTTCCTGGGCTATTGCTCCCTGCAACCTCTCTGAGTGGGGCCAGGTTCTGGTTCGTGGTCCCCAGTAGGTAAAACTCCTTAAACTAATGCCCAGGCCTAATATATCACACATTAGCCCGATAGCTCCAGGGAGCCGAAGGGGCTCTCCACAGAAAAAAGTCTCACTATATTTTACATTCTTTCTGTTTTCCCCAGACTGCATATATAAAAAAAAAAGTCATATAAAATTCTATCCACCTAAAATATTTGAGAAAAGTGAAAGAGCCACATGTGTCAATGAACACACACACACATACACAGACACACACAAAAAAAAAGCTGTGGAAATAATCTGACTAAATTTATGACAATTTAATAATCATCCAAGTTATTCTATATGCAAAACATTCTACACGTATAATTAAAAAAAAAAAAATTAACTTTTAATACAGCATTTTATGGAAAAAAATTTGATGGGTACAATGGCGGCCAAGAAGTAAACGTGTGTAGAAAGATGTCGTGTGGACGATAACGATGGTGGATATAAAACCGAGCAATTGTTAGTGGAATAGTAACTTTTTTTTTTTGGCAACAAAAATTCATGCAATATTAATAAGTAATAATATTCTAAACCTCAATTCTTTACTTCACAATGTTAACATTGAATTTTATGGAGGCTTTCTACTCTTATGTAGTGAGGTTAACATTCAAATGGGAGACTGAAAATGACCTCACTAATGACCCAAAGCCGCCTCGTTCACAAGAGGTCCAAAGCCTCCATGGTCCTTCATTGAGCGACCCAAAACTGCCTCACGAGTAACAAAAGTGCACATGGTGTGTGTTTTTCTAATCACAACAATGACGGATGGCAAATAATTTCACTATGCCCTTCTCCCGAGAGCTTGACAAACATTCAATGAAGTGCTGTTGTCAGTGGTAGGAGGGAAGAGGTAGCCTTTAATGTGGCTGTCAGACAAGAATCAAGGCAGCTCAAAATATTCAAACATTCTGATGATAAATAACTGAAGAAAATTACAAAATGAATGCAGTACTGATGCAAAGCACATACAAACTGGTGTAGTGGGAAGAATACATGTAAGCTTGATAGAGGATGCTGCAAGGAATGCAGAACCCATGCTGCTGACAAATATATGAATCCCGAACCACGTACACTACAATAAAAACATAACTAACATCTTTAGTGGAGCAATGAGAAAAAATTGTGTAACAATAGTGTGCAAAGAACACAATACAAGTTAGGAAGAGGGATAGCAATGAATAATGTGTCAAAAATGCATGACAAGTATGACTATGAATTTATAAAATAAGTATGTATGTAGTATTGTATGACAAGTCGCTATTTTATAAATGTCAAGGACAGTGAGTATTAGAATGTTAAATATGTACAAGATTTGATATAGAAAAAAAGTATTTTGTATATGAAAGTAACATGTTTCTTCTAACATCATTTTTACTAGGAATAGCATCATTAGGTAAAATTATCTTCACCCAAGATGTAATTAAAGCAATTTGTACATATTGATGGCTACAAGTCCACCCACTAAGAGCACTAGCAAAGAAATACCCTACACTGGTTGTCTGTAACCATTCTTCATACTCCCCCACACTTTAATTCTTACTCCAAGCTCAGCAGTGTTTGGACCTAAATAAGCACAAACTATTTACTTTGTTTATGTTGATGTGGCACTTCAGTAGTACATCATCCAGAACTAACTTGCCTTCCCTCCTTATCCTTCTTGTGGAGCTGTACGCAACGTTACAAGTTTGTTCGTCTCATCAAGCACAAATCTTGGCCAATAATCGAATGGCCACCACATGGACATAACCTTACCCCGTTTAAGGAAACTGCAACAAACCAATTTAATAGACTGTCCCTATCAGATTATCAAAATACACCACCTCAACTACTTCATTTAAACCATGTTCTGCTGGCCAGACCCAGGCTTAGTGGTCATGTGTACTGTGTCACTTGCACCAGTATCACCCTGCACTTTAATATTAAATATTTCCTGCTGCCCTTTATCATTTGCTCTGCTCTCTCCCCTCCCCCTAGACACTTTTTATATAGTTTGCCACTTCTAAATTCCATTACCAATACAATGAACAAAACAAAATATTAATCCTTTTGCACTCTTGGGGAAAGGGGGGGGAGGAGACAAACATATTCTCATTCAAATTGAACCACGCACTCCTGTCCCTTGCTCAGAGATATGTAAAAGATTTTTACTGAACATATTTTGTTGCGAAGCTATTTATAGGGTTAGTATCAAAATGTTTGGATATAAATGTTCACTCGCTTTTGGTTTAAAAAGTTATTTATAGGCTTAGAACATTGATTTTGGAATTAAAATGTTAGAAAATTAAGTCTGAAACATGGCAAAAGATGATAAATAACCAATGTCGGATATGTGAGGTGTCGGCACAACATATAATTGCTAATGAAACAATTCAAGGATATTTTGGATTGGATGCCACGTTAAAGCATCAGAACAACCGAGTAAAATCAGTGGATGATGCATTAACATGCAATTGGAATGCAAACGTCTGAATAGTCAACCCTTAAAACAAGCATCCTAAATAATCATTTCCATATTTATTGTAGTACTTTTAATTAAAAGATCTGCATATTTTATATTTTCTAGTTGAGCCTTATCCTATTTTCTATTATTATTACCCAAGAAGGTCATCTCGAGATTATTTCGGAGCTTAGCGTCCCCGTGGCCCGATCCTCGATCAGGCTTCCTTTTTGTTACACACCCCCAGGAAGCAGTCTTTAGCAGCTGTCTAACTCCCAGGTACCTATTTACTGCTAGGTAACAGGGGCATCAGGGTGACAAACATTTTGCCTATCTGTCTTTGCCTCCACCGGGGACTGAACCCGGAACCTCAGGACTACGAATCTGAAGCGCTTCTCCATTCAGCTGTCAGGCGCCCTGACAGCTGAAGGAATATAGTTTTAGGTTAGGAAATGCTACTCACACTTAACAATACCTTGTGTTACTATACATGATGGCCATTGCCAGCATCTTTCAAACACTGTTTTGTAAAGAATGTCAAAGATGAAAGACAGAATTTGCATCAGCAACCTTCTCTGAATGTGGGATATAATTCAGTAAAGGCAGGAAGTTTGATGTTAAAATGCTATAATCAGAAGAAAGTATTAAGCCACTATATAGCCATACTGGAGAACTATTTAATGATAATGTTGTGGCTCTCTTCACTAGGTATAAAATAACAGTACAGAGCTTCCTACTAATATTTCACTAAAAGGGACAGTAAAAACACAGAGCCTTGGGCAACACAGTATATAACAATTGAATACTTAACCATATATAAAACTCTGTAAAAAATAAGCAAAGTATTCTTTGTAATATGATTAAAATAAGGTCATATTGAGCAGCAGATTCAATAAGTTATTAGTGCTCAACCTGTAAGGTTAGCTGTGGTAGAGCACGAGCTGTACCGAAACAAGTAACTTTGCATGCACTGTAGCAACACGAGCGATACTATAGCAACACTGCTCAGCTATATGATTTAACTACCTTTTCCCCCTCTAATATTCAATGACCAGGTGTAGTACTGAAGTAAGAATGGCACAATCAAATGAGATCAATTTAAATGAACATTCTTAATACAATAAGAAGTTACTTTTCACTAAAATGGACTTTAAACTAGTTAACTCAAAATAAAAGTGTTCCTGGTTTTAAAAAATGTTAAAAAGTCTTAATTATAGTCAAAACATAAAGAGGACAAGGACGAGATAAGTTCACTCCAAAGTGAAGGAGTGTGTCAAGCCAAGAGGAAGAGAAGCCCAAAATATTCAATATACACTTTAAAAATTAAATGAACAATAATGATAGATATAGGTAACTTGAACAGCTATGCCAAGCTAAAGTAAGGCAGAAGTGCAACAAACTTAATGCAACTACAGTAATACACACACAGAACGGTCACGCAGAACTTTTCATCAACAGAAGGTTGGCTACACTGACTTACTACAGTGATAAGAGTGAGTTGAAGAGTTGTTAAAATATATCAAGTGTTCTGGTGGATGGATGGATGGCGTAAGTTAGGCATGAGCCAAAATGTTGTAACCTTTAAGATATTCATCACTATAGTGCTCTCCATTACGTGAGAGCACTATAGTGCTTGGAGACAGCACTAACAAGTCTACTTCAAATTCAACATGGGGGTCACCCATTATGGAAACTTATGTGGAAGGAGTAGAAGAGGTGAACAGTAATGAAACAATGTCAGTACAGGAGTACAGAAAGGTTAGACAGTATATAACTTCAGCCTGACATATAGAAGTGAAATGTGGGTATGGACAGTGGCCAAGAGCTCAATAGTACATACACTAGTACATTTGTTTATTTTTGCTATTAAAAATATGGCTGATGTGTGTAGGATGGGTATAGTAGCAAGACGTGGAGTGAATGACAGGGGCGAGGGAAATGAATTGTGGCGCTGTGGAGTGGGCAAAGTGTAAAACACAGATGATGTATTTATTAATGGCGAAGAATCGTTTAACAAGAAGGGTGCACAAGTTAACATAAAGGGCTTGTATGGTAGAAGCATGCAACCAATATCCTGGAAAGGAAGAGAGAAACAATATACAAAAGGAATGGTGTGGGGGGGGAGGGGGGGGGGAGAATAGGTTTTAGAGCCTGAAAGAGTGAGAGGCTTGTGTGATGATTGAACCTCCTGGAGAACCTTCTACTGTAGGCACCCCATGATGGGAAGCGCCCAGGAGGCAGTAAGGCATTGAAGCAATAGTGTGTAAACATGAATGCATGTATGCCTATGTTAATTATTTATTTATTAAGAAATGAATCTAATGCAAGTAGAATTTCCTAATGTTAATCCATAATCCTCCTCACACTTCAACTTTGGCAAATACAGTACCATTTCTTCCTCTAGCGAACTTGTTGAGAGCATCTCCACACACCTCAAGTCTGCATACCATTCCATTGTATTCTCTAAAGTAATACAAGCACAAAATAATATATATACCAAAGAACAATTATGCCTAGCTACAAAAAGCCGATAAGGTGAATGATCGATACGTAATTACACGAAGTAATACAACAACTTGTTATAAAGATGAATTAATAACATAGACGCAAGAGATTAACTCGGACACAAATGGCCTCGTTCTCAACAGTGGCACATCACAGTAAAAAATGGCTTAAGTGATTATCACTCCTTGCAAAATATCAGTCATACCTGTACACACAACACTACCCGATTACCTCTGTTACGCGCACTTTCCATTCTTGGAAATGTACACTAGATATCACTGTATAGTATCAGTCGAATGCAAGTTTTATAATTTTTTAAATTTTTACATTACAGTATATATAAAAATGCTGGAAACCAATAAAAAGATTTCATCGTCCAAGGTAATATATTTATATATTTATTTTTATATATTGCTTGAATAAAGGCTTTCACTGTCTCAAGACACAATCAATATTTGCTTCCCTTTCATATTTTAGTGTTTCTCACTGAGGAAGCAAACTATACTTTTCCACATTTTCTTTCATATTAATTAGTAATGAACACTTATTTTCAAGTGTTTGCACACTGCTATACACATATATAAATTTGTCATACAATACTTTGTTTTTCATTACAACATCCCCATTGTATAAAAGACTTCATATATTTCACATACAACACAGTTTTTGTATCAAATGTGTGAGGTAAAATAGTATCTTTTAATTTGCTAGTCATAATGTGTTTGGCAAATATTGTGAGATTAGTCAGGGACCAGCACAACATGGTCATCATGAACTCTGGTTTCATCATGTAATAAAAAAATATCACCACCACCAAAGTTAACAAACATGGAGGTTGAAACTGAAGCAAGATGATGTATATTTCTTAACATATTTATAGACCTCTGTGCATAATAACTTTATCTTAGAACCTAAGATCACGAAAGGATCGCTACCGAGCGTCGAGAGGCAGCAGCACTGATATTGTCCAGACTGTTCCACTTCTTATGGCCATTGCGCCCCATCTGGGCAGCATACTTATCTTCACAGATACGTGACATGGCCTCCAACTTCTGGGCACGCTCTTTACTCAGAGTTTCTGCTGGGAATGACAAATCGTTGGCCTCTGCCAGCGTGCGTAAGCTGAAGTAATACTTGGCATAGACAGAGGAGGGCACATTTATGTTGAACTGGATCATTACCAGGTACTGGCGCTCCAATTCATTCCTGTTCATCACACAATTTATATTAATTACAAAATAAAACATGGAACAAAATTATTCATAAAAAAGTCAAGTGTTATATGTTTTGAAAAGCACTTTCCTGCTGGGTCCCCAGTAGCTACCCCCCAAAAAATGCCAAGACCCATACTTCCATGTCTCGGAAGATCACACCAGGCCTATGAAACCCACCCTTGCCTACTGGAAGCCGAAGCAAAATATCTGGGGCAACAAAGCAAATAACTGCTCGAGGGAAATTAGGAACCACGAGGCAAACAAGGCAAATGATAATTTCTGCAGGGTATACAAGTTAACCAAACCACACACTAGGAAGTGAAGGGACAACAATGTTTTGGTCCGTCCTGGACCATTTTCAAGTCGATTGTGTCAAGTTGATTCACTTTCTAGTGCGTGGTTTGGTCAACATATTTCAGCCACGTTACTGTGACTCCTCGTCTGCACAGGGTATACAACTTATCCATGATGAGCTTGACAACCATTAGATGGGCAGCCCAGGGCACCTGGGGTCTTGGCCACCCTGCCATCTCACTCATGAACCACCTTACCTCCAGAATTCCTATTTTTCTACTAGTTGTTGCTGGTTTTTTAGGATCTGCCCTGCTTACCAAGTTTTTTCCGAGGTTTGGGATAATCTCCGATCCATAAGCTCCTTAATCTCACCCCCCCCCCCTTTTTTTTTTGGTTGTGGCTCCATGTAAGCAAGGTGGATCTTGCGGGCCTGATGCAATTTTCTAAGGACTGGTAGTAGCAGCCCTTAAAACTGAGCTACTGAGGGAGCCCTTCCAGAAATGTCTCGTCTTCCAGTAGACTAGACATTTTATTACCGAGGTAATGGTGGATGCTCAAAACCTCACTAGACAAAAACATTTGACTAAGAATTGTGAGCAAGGTGTAAAAGAATTGCCAACAGCAATTTTTACAGCAGTGCAAAAATCTTACTTTCTGATATTTATCTTGGAAAATCAAATAATTGAAAGTTCAGTCTCACCACAAACAACTGCAAGGCAGTAGCTATTCAATTCTATCTTCAGGCCTCCCCCTCATCCTTCCCTCAATAACCCCCACCCATACATCCCCCAACCACCTTCTTGTATACTTCCTCACCTAACCTCACATATCACCCCCACCCATCCCCCTCCCTCATTCATCCCCCACACATTCCTCTCCCTCACCCATACCTACACACAATTCCCCCCCTAACCCACTCCCATTCTATCCCCTACAACCCCCCCCCCCATCACCCATCTCCATTCAGCCCTTCATCAACCACCCCCACATCACCTACCCTAATTCTCACCCATCCCTACACACCAGTGCTGAACACCACACATCTCCACCCAACACCACACATCCCTGCCCGACCCCAAACATCCACACCCACGCATCCTCGTTCTTGCCAAACCCCACACATGCACAAATGTCCTCGTTCTTGCCGAACCCCACACATGCACAAATGTCCTCGTTCTTGCCGAACCCCACACATGCCTGCCCTGACCTGACCTCACACTTCCAGCCTATGTGAGCAAGCTAGGCACACAGTCACAGTAATTGTGAGCACAGTGTACACCAGCCAATATTAACTGTTGACCATCAACTATACTGAAATGAGCCCATGCACAATTATTGTAATAAAGCATAAAGTAAACCTATTGTTTAACATGTGTTCAATCACTGGATATGAACATGAAATAATGTTCTCCATTTATTAAAGTGAAGTGTTTCCATACCTGAATCAATCCCATTAGTTGTCTTTAAAACAAGATATCCATTACAAGTAATCTACCTGCAAATATTACTGGTGTGTTAAATAGTAATTGAAAACAGAGAGCATACAAAATAAGAGTTGTCTTACATGTCATCAACAGAGATGTCCTTTAATATCTGGCAATAATCTACGTTCCACACAGCTTGGTCGTCCCAAACTTTACTGGCAAGAATGATAGCACCTAAGACAATGCGCTTCCATGTTCCCGGTGTCATGTCAATGTCCGCATATGTCAACAATCTGAAAATAATATATAGCATAATATAAAAAAAAAAATATACAAGGGGGATTAGGTATTAAACAGAGATGATCTCTGGAAGGAAGAGGCTATGTAACGTTGCCGAGGCATGCCGAGGTAAAGTAAGACGTCTAAACAAACATGGTACCCTGTGTAAACATGTTTTTATATCAACTTCATTCCTAGATAATTCAACTGAATTTTGCTAGATTCATATCTTAAAAAACTACGCTAATAATAGCAACGAAACACTAAAAATTACTATTTAAATGATTCTTACAATGAACTAATGTCAAGGTCCCTATTCTTGCCTAGCTGTAACAATTAACCAATATAATATACCAGTATATATTACTACATAAACATGTCATTATGTATGATAATTAACCATTAAGAGAGCAAGCCATATTCATATGTAATGCAGCAAACAGGAGCACATTGGTAACAGTGCACAGAAATGTACTGTACTGGCATCATTCGTTGCACTGGTTGTCACTGTGCTCAATAGGTCTCTCTGCTGGGCTAGTGACCATATGAAAAAAATTAGGCTTTCTCCAGTATTCAATGAACTACTGTATGATGGAACTCTGTTGTATATCCGCTACAGGTCATTAGGCTGCTGCTGCACGATCCACACAAAAAAAGTTTGGGCACAACCAACTGCTCAGTCACCTGGGGCTGCCTCAACATCAACAACACTGTAGCCAGAGCAAAGTCGCCAGAGGAAGGGAAAGTAACGCTGGTTAAGAGTCCCCCATGAGGCCAACTAAGTCTGAATCTGTGACAGAACCAACTGGGACTTCCGCTGGTTCACCAGGAACCCAAACCCAGCGAACTGGGAAAGAACCAGTTCCCTGACTAGTACACACAAACCAGTTGTCGAGGTAGGCCAGGACATGAACCCACAAAAAACAAATACAATAACGACCTGTGTCAATCTGGTGAAAACACAAGAACCCAGATGCAATCTAAAGGGAAGCACCCTGAAGCAGTAGACCTGACACTCTACTACAAAAACTAATCAATCCCTGAATCTTGGATATACAGCACTGTATAGGGATGTGTCAAACATCCTGGAGGTTCAGGGGGGAAATCATCCAAGACCCAGCCTCCAACATGAGATGAACCTGGACCAGAGTGTTCATACAGAAAGTAGGTCAAAGGATGAACTAGTTCAATCAATGACAAACCGAGGATGAACTGGAGTTCTGCCAAGTCCCATTTTGGAAACAGGAAGAGGACATCCAGCAAAGAGATGCATTCGTTTTGACACTGCTGGAAGCCACCCATTCTGCAATGACCCGATTCAGGCAAGGGGAAGAAGCCTGCTCCAAAAGCACTGACCCCCCAGAAGGGAAGGAGGATTGACCAACTCCAATTGATGGCCTTGTAAAACAACCCAAAAAGCCCACAAATTGTGGGACAAGAAGTCTGCAAACCAGACGAGGCCCCCCCCCCCCCTCCACTCCATCAACAACTGCCCAGCGAAAGGAACAAACCAGTGGTAGCCCTCTGCAAAGTATAAAAACAGCGCCAACAAGCAGAAGACACATCAACAACAGGAAAGACACGACCTGAATCTGGCTCCAACAAGAGCCTGCAGTGACACCCAGCAGGTGAAGCCCTGGCCCTACTAGATCATCTCCAAGAGCGAGGATAAGAACCACAGGAACAGAAAAGTTCAGAATTCAACCGGAAAGAAGCAGCCACAGAAGACCAAAACCGAGTAATCACCTCCGGAAAGAGGGGGGGTGGGGGAGGGAGGAGGAGAAGAAATAGAAGAGAAAAATAAAAAGGTGGATAAGTGGGCCAAGGCCCAAGCTGGATTTTCTCCATCATAGTGCATGCTGCCTCTCCTCCTCCTGTGGCAAGTCCCAGTTTTTCTCTGTGGTTATTTAGCATCAGGGCAGCCTAGAGAAACCCAGCATTGAATGTAATTAAATGCCTCTTTGAGGCATTTGGCTGCATGCAGAAGCTGGGCTGCCTGGTGGCATTTAGTATCATGAGTCCCACTTATTTTGAATGTTGTTCTTGTTCTGTGTGAATTGTTTGTGGTATTGATTGTCGATTTGGAGGCTTAGGTCCTCGTTATTCCTCCAGTTGTGTGTAAAGCTTCTGACTTTCTGGGTGATTTCCTGGTGTGGTGGTGCATTGTCACTCAATCTCTGCACCTCTGTGAGGGGTTCTGGTGCATTGTCACTCAATCTCTGCACCTCTGTGAGGGGTTCTGGTTTTGGCTCTGGTTCCTAGTTGTCTATGCTGAACTCGTGCTTTTGATGTGACCATTTGCATGGAGCAATCTCGGCCTTATAGCTTCAGGAAGCCACCGAGATTCGTCCAGAAAGAGGCATTTCATTACATTCAGTGCTGGGTTTGGAAACAGGCTGTGGATGGGTGGGTGGGATGGGCTGCCATCTAGTATTATTTTGACAAACAGTTTAACAGGCTTCAAGAATAGATTGGATAGGTACGTGTTAACCTAGTATAGGTCAAGAGGCCTGCTGCAGTGCGTCATAACTGACATGTTTTTATAGGAAAAAACACAGTACAGGTACTGCAAGAAGTAGGAGAGTTAATTATATGGAAAAATATTGGAATCAAGGTAAAAAGTGTGGCGAATCATGATAGACAATGCAAAACAAAAAGGCAACTCGAATTCAGGTAAGAGGCGGTATACTCTACACAACTCATCTTCCCTGAACTAATCTAACCTTACCACATTTATTCCTGTATTGTGACCATATCAACAGGTACCACTCTCTCAGTGCTTGCAAACTGACACTAACCTCTCCAGGTAGACTAGCGTAATGATTGCACATTCGGCAGTGAGCTGAGCAGCATTGAAGAGTGTCCGTACAAACTTGTAGATGTGCCGGTGTTCAGGATTGTGTCTGTCATAGTCAGGAGGAACTCCATCCCTCTGAAATGGAATACCTTGCTCTTGACCGTTTCTTCTACATTATGCAAGTTTAGAGTAAATACACATAATTGGCCCTTATGAGACATACTATACCTTGTTGTGTAATGCACACCTAGTAATGGAAATCACTGTTTAATGACATTTGTCTACAAACACACTTGAGTGAGCAAAATTCCCAATAGCCCGGACTAATAACCACATGTCACCATTAATGTCTTTGTACACATTTGCCAATAAGGCAAGTCACCATGAATGTGTTATGAAGCCAGCACCAATCTTGAGGTTATCTTGAGATGATTTCGGGGCTTTTTTTTAGTGTCCCCGCAGCCCGGTCCTTGACCAGGCCTCCACCCCCAGGAAGCAGCCCATGACAGCTGACTAACACCCAGGTACCTATGGTACCAACACTCAAGCAGCAACCTCATTGGCTCAAAACTCTCAAGACATTATACTACACATAGATGCAAGCCAATTATCAGCCGAATGCCAAATTTTGTAGCCCAATTAAAATGTTTTATTTTTGTATTATATTTTCTCCACAGTACAGTATATTATTGCACATGTACAGTACTCCTTAAATTTATTTAAATGTCTGCCAAACAAACCTTGTACAGTAATGTTCAGTATTTAGACTCCAAATATAACCTTTTCAAAAAGGTTATAAGGAAAAAATATTCAAATGTGCTTCATTCATCAAGATTTATTTTACTATGTTTAAACAAATGCCACTATATAAAGAGACTTACCGTTAATGGGTGAAGTTTCTCATCGAATATGTCCAGCACCCTGTTATCATTTCGGTTTCTGATGTGGTAGTATATTGCAAGTGCTACACACTTTATTGTGTTTTTCAGGTTAGGCTGGGAGACTGTCGAGTCATCCAAATAGATAGTTGAGCAGGATGAAGACTTCTTCAAAGTTCGACCATCATCCAACTGGTTTACGAACAAAATTGTAGTAAATAATTCAATTCAAATACATAAAAATATATGACTAATCAGATATTCATTGAACACATCGCTCCAACCATTTTCCTGTCTAAATATAGCAAGCAGCAAGTGGCAGAATAGTGAGACAGTAACCAATGCAGGGTCACTGCCAGCCACTTAACTATCAAGTATGTAGGTAGAAAAACTGATAAAGATTATCGAACAGAATAATATTAATATTATGCAGTACAGTAAAGTTGTTTACTAATATTCAGACTGAAGAGGGCCATATTATGGAAAAGTTTAGTATACAAGGGACAAGGCCAAAGAGATAAGCAGACAGACCAGACAAACACGTGTAACCGTGTTGCTTGGGGTATATTAATACACTCCCATTCTCACGACTCGGTATGTAACACCGACTCGTGAAGATCACCAAGCACAAATATAAAGTTATAATATGACAGACTATATATAATGCATTTCAGGAGTGGGTGAAGTTTAAGACAACCACGTGATGGGTCGGCCATGCTTGCTAGCACACAGACCAAAGGGCCAGAGCTCAACCCCTGCAAGCACAACTAGGCGAGTACAGTATGACTCCATGGACATGTCGATGCTTGCACTTCTTCACACATTTATATAGCCATTTGTTTCAGTAGCCAAATAAGTGATGTTATAACGGTGAATATTATATATTACCTCATCATGTAGCAGCAATAGATAAAAGGAGCAAGTCATTGATGAAGAATATATATATTTTGCCATTTGCTTTGAAATTTCCCATGAATCAGATTTTTAAGCAACACTATTTCTCCCATACAATTGAGCAATCATATGCAAACATTCACACTTACAAAAACTATGTATGTGTCAATGAACAGCTGTAAAAGTATTAAATGTTTGTACACATTGTAAGACTGGATGACTATTTCCACAATCCAGGCAAAACTGCTTCACATTCACTATGGTAACACTAGCATAAATTGTTATACTGTACTGTACAATCCTCTTTCTTCTTTTTACTCTAGGATTGACCAATCATTTGTGAACATTATCACAAAAACAAATTACATATAGTAATAATCGGCTGCAAAACTAACTACATATACTGTACAGTACTTCATTCATGTTTAGTACTCCATCAACCTGTTCGCTCAAAGTGTAGTTTAGGGGTATGGGAGGTGCGTGTGCATAAGACGTGACTATAATGCAATCCTTTTTGTTTTTAAATACAATAATGCAATCATCTGCATAAACATTAACATGTAAACAAAACTATGCATGACAACCAGCATTACAACGTAAATTATTATTTTTTTTTTTTACACAGTGCAGGATAATCATTTATTGAATAAAATCCATTTCAACCCCACCATTGAAATAACATTAAATTTGTAAAAATATCCTTTTTTAATATTTTTATTAAAAAAAAATCATTTGTGAACACCTACATTTAAAGAAACTAATGAACGATAATAAACAACATTATAAATTAGAAAAATGCAAAAACATTCACGTGCAGCACTCTGCTAACCCACTCATACCCGATTCACCTCAAAGGGTAGCACGTGGGCAGACCCCGTAACGCCAGAGTGTTAGGTAGAATACTCACATGACTTCTACTTCTTCTTCTGATAAGGCCATCTGTAAGAAAAATAAAATAAATAAATAACCTTGTTCAAGTCATCACTTGAAATTTCTTGCCAATCTTGCCACAACTACGTTGAGAAATACATAGATGAGAATAGACTAGACAATATTTCACCTGCAAGGGTTTTACACTACACAAAGTCTATTTTCAACTTGTTACTTCTTTACATTGGTGTCGAGAAACTGTGTTCTCAACAACAAATATCACATACATTAATAACCCAACCCACATGCACAGAGAGAAAAGTGACAACATTTTGGTCCATCCTGGACCCTCATCAAACCTAAATGCTGTCACTTTTTCACATGTGTGGGTTGGGTTATTAATTTTCAGCAACATTGTGACATTTGCTTCACAAACATGTGATATTTGCATTCACAATGCAAGTACCTGTACAGTACTGTATCTATAACTAAATTTTTTCAAAAATAATTTTTGCTGAACTATAATTTGCAAATTCGGGTAACAATTCAAAATAAACATTTACCAAATATACAGGCTGAATCACCGAGATAATTGACAGATGAGATTGCTGAAGTCTGTGTTAGACGAGGTTAGGCTACACGAGAGAAACACGGTGGCTTTATGAAATAATGTGACCGAGGGTCCAACTCACAATGAGAATGATAGCCGAGAAAATAGTGCAACAAGGCATTACAGAGGTAAGAGGTTGAAAACAGACGAGATGTAAAAAAGCATTAATTGTAATTAAATGACTTTCTGGTATGGCCTCGGTGGTTTCTTGCAGCTACCTCACTGAGATAGTTTCCCCAACTGTGTCATATCAGCCATAGGAGTCCCGTGTGCCTCATCAGAGACCACAGTCTGAACCTGGCCCCGCCCCTCACAGAAACACAGGAAGCAGAAGATTGTTATGATTACCCCTCACTGAGAAAACATCCAGAAAGCAAGCAAAATATTACAAACAACTGCAAACTTCACAGAAAGCAAAACACGTAAACACCATTAGACGCTTAGTCCACAGCTGAAGACTACAAACTAACAATTAGTAAAGAGGAAGAAAGGTAAAGAATCGAGGAAATGACACACTTTGTCAAGAAAGAAGGGGGGTAAAAATTATAATGAAAAAAATATTATATAGTTTTCTTTTGCAGAGTGGTAGACGGTTGGAACAAGTTAAGCGAGACGGTGGAGGCCAAAACTGTCTTGGTTACAAAACGTTACACGACAAAGAGTACTGGGAAGACAGGACACTACAAGCGTAGCTCTCACCCTGCAACTACATTTGGGCAACTACAAAAGCTTTCTTTCACTCACACTGTAAAGGTTATTCATAATTACTTACTCTCAATAAGTTGTCTAGACTTGGAGAGGAAGAGTGGACCAGCTGAGGGATGAAGGCTTGGGTCCTGGTCAAGATCATCAGGTTCTCTCTCACTGATGTGTTGCAGGTTATACATGTGCTCCTCAGACACATCTTCATGGTTAGCATCTCCTGACCCTCCACCAGCCCCCTGCCATGTAACAACACAAATACTGTATTACACAATACTCTTCTCATAGGTGAAGCATAACAAATTGACATTTACCATGCCACAGCAAGGTATGCCTTAGATAATCCACACACGACAGCAGTACACTAAATATTCATGCTGTAGCCAGCATGTGTCATACTTGTACTAATTATTCATAAATTATCCTCCTCCACCTTTGACTTCCTTCCCCTTCTGCCTGATTATTTATAATATTATAGACATCATTAAGTACTAATATTCACTTAATTTTGGTACTGTATACACATTTTCTTGTGACTCGAGATGTAAATGATCACAATCATCACACTCCATAGGTCACAAAAGTTAAAAGAATGTGGGCTGAATAAAAATGCGAGATTTATGTACTACTGTATGTGATCAGCTCACAACTGAAGGATCCAGGTTCAGTCCCCCAGGAACAAGATACAATTGGATTCATTTCCTTTTACCTGATGACTTTGTTCACCTAACAGTAAAATAGGTACAGACTTCCTGGCCCCCAAGAACAGGAATTATTGAACAGGTTACAATAAACAGCGTCAGCTGCTTTTGTGTCTATCAATTACTTATCATTTCCCTAGTCCATAGATTCAAGACTTTAGTGTGCCTCTTCTTCGTGTAATCCCATACACTCGTCAAGCTACGTATAGAGTTCAATCCGAGGTGTTACACTCCACACAGGGAAAGCCACAAGGCTCCTATTGACAGGCTCCTATTGACTGGTGAACATGGCACAAATTGATGAAAACAATGTAGAGAAGCACCAAGTTGGTAGCAGACATTAATGATGACAGTTTAACTAACTCTTAACACTTTGCGTAGCCCGGTGTGCGTGCCCCAGCCCACCCAAAGGTGGGCCTGGCATTTCATGGGAGTGTGTACCCACACTAAAAAGTGTATACTCTTTCCAGTGTTCTGACCTCAATTTCTGTGCTGTCATTCATTTTGGTATCAAATCGTTTGACATTTACAGGTGCACATTTTAAAACTAGTCTCATAATAATCAAACAATAACTGGAATTTTAACAAACATTTTAATTCTCAATGCAAAATGCATCTCCGTCGACATCTGGAAAGATAATTATGGACGCAATAGCCGTCGCCACGAGCTGAAAGTGTTAAGTCCAAGATACATTGTATTTTAAAGTTTCCAGTCTATACATAAATGCATATTGTACAGACACCAGACATTTTGTCAAAGAAAGAAAAACAAAATTAATAGAGAAAGCTTGGGAGTTTAGTTCCTGAACTTATTATGTGCCTCTGTAACCCTTTACACCACTGCCCACGGCATGGGTATGGGGTGCATAATAAAGAAAGAAATTGAATTGAATAGAGAAAGCTATAAGGAGTACCTTAATGGGATACATAATGACAGTAGTCAAGACAAACCTTTTGACTGGAGGCAGAGCGGCCCGAGCCTCGACCTCCAGGGTACACACAACAGCTGTGCTTGTTCCCCATTGTTATTCACTACCACTAGATCCTCTACTCCCCTGAAAAAATATATAAAAGTATTCACAATTAGACCACAGTAATTCTAGATTTATTTTCAAAAATACAAATTACCACAGTATTTTATTCTGAAAACATATTCAACTTTGGCATTTGTGTGAATACTGTACGTAATTATATATTGTATTACAGTATTACCATTTTACTACACTTTACAATAGTAAAGAAGAAAAAAGAACCAAGTGTTGAACGTAATGAAATACTAATTTCTAGATGATCTCCGGTGGCTCCCTAAAGTTACTATCAGTAACTGTAGCTTCAGGGAACCCTAAGACCCTTCCCCGCAGAAACAAAAAATTAAAACGAACAGATCCAAAGTGCAAAATAAGGTCTTCAGAGAACCAGACAATACGAATTTCAGAGAATAACAGAATACAGTACATAGGTGTTTTGAGACACCTCCATGTACTCTGTGGAAAAAAACATTAATCAATACAAACCACAAGGGGTTTACCAGGGCGTGAAGGGTAAACCAAGCTGGACACCCATGCACTAGGGATGCTATGCCAGACCTAAAAGTAAGCCTACACAGCTGTAAGGGTCAATCTCAGTGTACCGTATGAAACAAGTTTGAGTCCCCAGTGCTCCACCAGACAACACTAGTTCCACCTGTTTTAACCCAGGTTAGGGGCAACTAGACCCCTAACCTAAGACAAGGGCAACTCCAAACAAAACACACCTTTAAGAGTACAAACTCTTGAACATACCGGAGAACTCTGTTAGTGCATGGGCAGTGCTACAGAGCACTTGGGAAAGGTAGCCCTGAGCATTTGCAGCTTCAATCACCAAAAATCTGGGCTCATGCTACATCACAAGTTACAAACCAATACCATATAGAATCAAGTCCAAAAACCCACTTAGCTGAAAATCACCGGAGCCAACAACCACTCAAAATTATTAACCACACAAAAAAGAAGGGAAAATGGTGGGGACAATGAGCCACAGGGAGCCCACTAAGAAAGGGCACTTCATTACATTCAATGCTTAGCTTCTGGCAGGGTAGCTTCTTAGCTCAGTAGCTCCCAGAGCTTTACTTGAACACCACCTCAGTAGAGGAGGCCAAAGGGAAAGTTCTTAGTAAGACAGAAGAGACAAATTGGGTTAATGCACGAGAGAACAATGGTTTGAGAAGTGTGCCTGGGAAAGAAGGGATTCAAAAATTGGAACCCTTAAAATAAATTAAAAATTGCATTTTTTGTAACCAGAGAAAGAAATTAAACAATCTTTATTTAAAATATTGAATGCTATATACACAACATTTTTTATTCCCATCATTTCAATGTTAACCAGTTTTACTTGTTTGTTTATATACAAGACGATACATACGGTTATGTGAGCACATAACTATGCATTTTACTAGGTCAAGTAAAAATGATACCACATTTAAAATTATAATGTATGATTATTTACATACATACATATAATATATATATACATATATATACATACATATAATTATATATATATATATATATATATATATATATATATATATATATATATATATATATATATATATATATATATATATATACACATACATATATATACATATACATATATATACATATACATATATATACATATATATATATACATATACATATATATACATATACATACATATACATACATATACATACATATCCATATACATATATATACATATACATATATATACATATACATATATATACATATACATATATATACATATATATACATATATACATATATACATAAATTACTGTATTTCGATAACATTTTTACATCTTCATCATATAACATTAATCACTGCACTGCGCAAAGCGCCTTTAGGCGCTCTAAGAGTTGTGAGTTTTGTTTTTTAATTAGACTATATTTTTATGTTTTTTAATGTTTTCATTACTCTTTGTGTTCTGAAAGGGAAATAGTTGACTTTGGAAACATTTTGACATTAACTTTACCTGAGCATTTATGAAAACAACAAAAATATGTCCTTGACAATTGCACCAAGACTTTTTTGCCGAAAATGTGTGAGCAGTGCAGGGGTTAAGAAGGCTAACTAACTTTATTCAAATTTTCTACTTGCTATAATGCTCTAGATGTTGGACCACCCTCAGTTAGGTTACCTGGTTGATACCTGGTTGATGGGGTTCTGGGAGTTCTTCTACTCCCCAAGCCCGGCCCGAGGCCAGGCTCGACTTGTGAGAGTTTGGTCCACCAGGCTGTTGCTTGGAGCGGCCCGCAGGCCCACATACCCACCACAGCCCGGTTGGTCCGGCACTCCTTGGAGGAATAAATCTAGTTTCCTCTTGAAAATGTCCACGGTTGTTCCGGCAATATTTCTTATGCTTGCTGGGAGGACGTTGAACAACCGCGGACCTCTGATGTTTATACAGTGTTCTCTGATTGTGCCTATGGCACCTCTGCTCTTCACTGATTCTATTCTACATTTTCTTCCATATCGTTTACTCCAGTACGTTGTTATTTTACTGTGTAGATTTGGTACTTGGCCCTCCAGTATCTTCCAGGTGTATATTATTTGATATCTCTCTCGTCTTCTTTCTAGTGAGTACATTTGGAGGGCTTTGAGACGATCCCAATAATTTAGGTGCTTTATTGCATCTATGCGTGCCGTATATGTTCTCTGTATTCCCTCTATTTCAGCAATCTCTCCTGCTCTGAAGGGGGAAGCAAGTACTGAACAGTACTCAAGACGGGACAACACAAGTGACTTGAAGAGTACAACCATTGTGATGGGATCCCTGGATTTGAAAGTTCTCGTAATCCATCCTATCATTTTTCTGGCTGTCGCAATATTTGCTTGGTTATGCTCCTTAAACGTTAGGTCATCAGACATTATTATTCCCAAATCCTTTACATGCTGTTTTCCTACTATGGGTACATTTGATTGTGTTTTGTACTCTGTATTATGTTTAAGGTCCTCATTTTTACTGTACCTGAGTACCTGGAATTTATCACTGTTAAACATCATGTTATTTTCTGATGCCCAGTCGAAAACTTTATTAATATCAGCTTGAAGTTTTTCAATGTCCTCAGCCGAGGTAATTTTCATACTGATTTTTGTGTCATCTGCAAAGGATGATACGAAGCTGTGACTTGTATTTTTGTCTATATCTGATATGAGAATAAGGAAAAGCAGCGGTGCAAGGACTGTACCCTGAGGTACAGAGCTTTTCACTGCACTTGGACTAGATTTTATATGGTTGACAGTTACTCGCTGAGTCCTGTTTGACAGAAAACTGAGTATCCAGCGTCCTACTTTACTGGTTATTCCCATTGACTTCATTTTGTGTGCTATCACGCCATGGTCACATTTATCGAAAGCCTTTGCGAAGTCCGTGTATATCACATCAGCATTCTGTTTCTCTTCTAATGCCTCAGTGACTTTGTCGTAGTGCTCAAGTAGCTGTGAGAGGCACGATCTTCCCGCTCGAAATCCATGTTGGCCTGGGTTGTGAAGGTCATTGGTCTCCATGAAATTGGTGACCTGACTCCTAATCACTCTCTCAAATACTTTTATGATGTGCGAAGTTAGTGCAACTGGTCTATAATTTTTTGCCAATGCTTTGCTCCCTCCCTTGTGTAGAGGGGCTATGTCTGCTACTTTAAGTGCATCTGGTATCTCCCCCGTGTCCAAGCTCTTCCTCCACACTATACTGAGTGCCTGTGCTACCGGCACTTTGCATTTCTTTATAAATATTGAATTCCATGAGTCTGGACCTGGGGCCGAGTGCATGGGCATGTTTTCAATTTCTTTTTTCAAAATTTAGTGCGCTCGTGTTTATATCAGTTATATTTACAGGGGTTTGAATATCCCGCATGAAGAAATTGTCTGGATCTTCCACCTTCATGTTGTTTATTGGAGTGCTAAACATGTCCTCATACTGCTTTTTTAGGATTTCACTAATTTCTTTGTCATCCTCCGTGTATGAACCTTCACTTGTACGAATAGGTCCAATACTGGCAGTGGTTTTTGCTTTTGATTTTGCATATGAGAAGAAATATTTTGGACTTTTCTTTATTTCCTGAATGGCTTTCTGTTCTAACTGCCTTTCTTCAGTTTCATATGAGTGTTTCAATTTCCGCTCGATTTCTTCAATCTCCCTATTTAAATTATTCCTTCTTTGACGGGAAATTCGTGTCTGCATAAGCAGTTCCGTTATTTTTTTCCTGCGTTTATAGTGTCGTCTGCGTTCTCTTTCTACGTTAGAAAAATGGCTAGATGGCCTGGACCCCACATATCACTTTCTAGTGTTTGGCATATACCCTGTACTGTAGATTTCACACCAATTCTAACCTACATTTTACCTTATATTAGGAATGTGTGAAGAATAAAATAGGCAGGTGTGAATGTTAAAAACATACACCAAACCTGAAATATATTGGCTATGAAATTAAAATATATAGACAAACTGATCACAATGTCATGCCAGACTATGAAACGACCACACTCCCACCTGCCACTATGCCGCTCCAAGTAACAACCTGTTGGACCAAGTTATCACAAATCGAGCCTGGCCCCAGGCTAGGCTCGAGGAGCAGAAGAACTCCTGAAACCCTCTCCAGGTATCTTCCAGGTACCTTCCAGGTATCCTCCAGGTCATCCCATACACCTAGTGCCCGAAGCTAAAGCATATGAAGGTTAACTTAATAAGTTTTCTAAAGAAGTGGGCAAGAGTCGGCCATCTTTCCTGTTGACTGGGCACTTGGCACCACCAAGAGCCCCTGTTTACATCTGGGCATCACCCTCCCCAGCTATGGTGTCCAGCTCCTGTGTCTCCCAAGCACGTACAGGCAACCCTGTCCACCTCTAACACAATTACCAGCCATCCTACAGCTACCCACTTCCTGACAGTCTCCTTGTGCAGCCAAAACAACATTTACTTGGCTTCTCGGGTCTCCAGCCTGATCCCGTGTCAAGACCACTTGTTGACGGGGTAATTTGAGCCGTGCTGGGAAAACTGTAGTTACGTCGGCCACTCTGGAAGAGGTGACACATACTGGCTTACCTGGTCAGGACATATTCAAGGCGTTGGTGAAGAACTACAGCAGCAAATCACTATTCAAAACAAGTGTTCCGTCCATCAGCCATGTTGGTTGGGGTAATCTTGATCGCTTGTCCGATTGTGCCTATTCACTGTTGCCATGTCCATTATGAGACACAATAAAAAGATACATTTCCGTAAATATATAATAAACATATAAATTCGTAAACAATACTTTTTAATCCTCCTAGAAAAAACTCTAAGATGTAAAATATATAAAAACAATTGTTGCGAGGAAGTCAGCACTCATGAAACCCGGACAGAGATATAGACGCAAGGAAGATCGAGCGATGATTGGCCGAGAGGATTGTTGTTATGTGAGGGTGTGTGGTGATTGGCTGAAAGAATTGTTGTTATGTGAGTGTGGGCGGTGATTGGTTGAAACTGGTCTTATGAAGGGGCACTGTTCCTCTCTTGTATTCACCTGCTGGTATTGTACACCTCCGCCCACTATTAATGAGCACCTTGCTGCCCCACCCTCACCAGTCACCTCTTGACTCTACCACCATTCCTTTTCACATTAGATTAAGACACTTTAACAGCCAGTATATATAGAATCTACGTGCGAGGTTTGCGCTAACCTAAACAATATATAAAGGGATACATAGTTTTATATTCACGATCTAGCCATAACTATATGTTACAATAAAAACCCCAATTAGCAGGAGGATTTGCCATAACCTACATATAGTGCTGAGAAATCTGTTATCCAAACACTAATAAACAGAGTTTACCTCAGGGCACCATATCTCGATTGGGCTCAAAGGAGACGAATTAGCCAATGGCTTAAGAACTAAAAGCCATTGACTATAAGTAGTCAATAGCTTTTACCCGAATTTACCTGAGGCCCACTAAGATTCTACTGGCCTCGATGAGGACAGGAAGTCGGTGGCTTGTTAAGGTTCCCCATTCGTCCTGATGATTTTATCAAGCTGGGTTTTAAAGTTTAACAGTTTTGGCATTTACGTCTTCGGCAGGTAAGCGATTTCATGGGTTTATAACCCTGTGGGTGAAAAAGCATTTCCTGTTTTCAGCCCTACACTGTGGCTTCTTGACCCAACCACTTTGACTGGACGGTAGAGCGACGGTCTCGCTTCATGCAGGTCGGTGTTCAATCCCCGACCGTCCAAGTGATTGGGCACCATTCCTTAACCCCCGTCCCATTCCTAATCCTTATCCTGACCCCTTCCAAGTGCTTCTTGGAAGGAGCTTCTTGCTTCCCCTTCCAAGTGCAAGAGGGAGCCGAGCGGACAGCACGCTGGACTTGTGATCCTTTGGTCCCGGGTTCGATCCCGGGCGCCTGCGAGAAACAATGGGCAGAGTTTCTTTCATCCTATGCCCCTGTTACCTAGCAGTAAAATAGGTACCTGGGTGATAGTCAGCTGTCACGGGCTGCTTCCTGGGGGTGGAGGCCTGGTCGAGGACCGGGCCGTGGTGACACTAAAGCCCCGAAATCATCTCAAGAAGCTATAAAGTCGTAATGACTTGGCGCTTTCCCCTGACAATTAAAAAAATTCTTGAGCGTGAAACTGTTGCTCCGTGTTTATGTTACATACATAAAAGTTGGACAAGAGGTAGAGCAGCAGTCAGAACAGCTAACCAAACCCTTGGAATAATCAAGCGGACCTTTGATTTTAAATAAGAGAAGAGAATTATCAAGGGAAAGCGCCAGGCCGTTACGACTATATAGCACTTGGAAGGGGTCAGGATAAGAATTTGGGATGGGACGGGGAGAAAGCAATTGTGCCCAACCACTTGGACCGTCGGGGATTGAACTCCGACCTGCATGCAGCAAGACCGTCGCTCTACCGTCCAGCCCAAATGGCTGGGCTGACTTTAAGGAAAAGGTGTTGACCAGACCACACACTAGAAGGTGAAGGGACGACGACGTTTCGGTCCGTCCTGGACCATTCTCAAGTCGAATCGACTTGAGAATGGTCGGAATGGCTTTGCTCTACTCCTACCTCGTAAAATTTGACATACTCAGCCCCTGCCAGTTTGGCTTCCGGTCCCAAAAGAGCACCAACGATGCAATCATTAGTTTCCTTGACGTTATCTACTCAGCCCTTGACAAAAATGAGTTTCCGATTGGACTCTTCATTGACCTAAGAAAAGCCTTTGATACTGTTAATCACAACTACCTCTTACTTAAACTCCAGCATTATGGAATCCGAGGCCTTGCCCTTGACTACATCCGATCCTATCTTAGTGACAGACACCAATATGTAACCATCAATGATACAACTTCTTCCACTCTACCAATTACCGTTGGAGTGCCACAGGGCAGCATCTTAGGACCTCTTCTATTTCTTATATATATAAACGATCTGCCTAATGTCTCTAATATTCTCAAACCTATATTGTTTGCTGACGATACTACCCTTATCTATTCAAACCTCAACCCACATACACTAAATAATGTTATGAATAATGAATTAAAAAAAGTCCACTTATGGATGTCAACGAACAAACTAACATTAAACATCGAAAACACTTACTACATCTTATTTGGAAGCAAATCATCAAATGCAATTCAGCTACAGATAGACAACATTAACATCAGTAATAAAAATGATGGCAAGTTTCTTGGCCTATTCCTAGACAAGAGACTCAACTTCAGCACCCACATTCAACACATAACTAAGAAAGTCTCTAAGACAGTTGGTATACTCTCCAAAATCAGATATTATGTTCCTAACTCTGCTCTCCTCTCACTATATTATGCACTAATCTACCCCTATCTTAATTATGGTATCTGTGCATGGGGTCTACCACTGCAAACCACCTTAAGCCCATCATCACACAGCAAAAATCTGCTATCAGAATAATAACTAACTCTGCTTTCAGACGACACTCAGCTCCCTTGTTTAAATCCCTAAACTTGCTAAATATTAACTCCCTCCACACATTCTCTTGTGTCAACTACATTTACAAAACCCTGTTCTTAAATGCAAACCATGCTCTGAAACTCTCCCTGGACAGATGTAATAGGACCCATTATCACCACACCAGAAATAAATATCTCTTTGATATCCCCAGGGTCAAACTTAATCTGTGTAAACACTCTATGCAAATTAAGGGACCTAGTCTATGGAACTCACTCCCTAGTGAATTGAAAAACTGTAAAACTTTTGCCTTATTTAAAGCAAAACCAAAAAGTACCTAACTTCATCTTCTTAGTTTCCTACACTGAGTTTTAAATTTGCTCTGTACCTAGTGTTACCCAATCTCCTAATTTTTATGTAATATCAAACAACCTTATCATTGTGTTCATTGCTGTCTTCTTTTATGTGCTAGCCATATGCTGTATTGTGACTACCAATTTTTGTCAACTACCATTCAAGCTGTCATTGCAATCAATCTTATATTGTTTCTGCTGTATTGTGCCTACCAATTTTTGTCAACTACCATTCAAGCTGTCATTGCAATCAATCTCAGCTACCTATGTGCTTTAATATACTGTACCTACAATTTTCTCTCATCTTCTTTTTTTCATTTCATGTAACTGTTATCATTTTTTTGTCTATAAATTTTGCAAGTATTTACCTCCTTAAAATTTTCTTAGATTAAGGACCTGCCCGAAACGCTGCGCGTGCTAGTGGCTTTACAAGACTGTAATTACCATATTTGTATCCTCACATTCCTTATGTACATTCTTGTATATGCATAAATAAATAAATAAATAAATAAATAAATAAATAAATAAATAAATAAATAAATAAATAAATGGTCCAGGACGGACCGAAACGTCGTCGTCCCTTCACCTTCTAGTGTGTGGTCTGGTCAACATACTTTAGCCACGTTATTGTGACTCGTCGCCTGCACAAGGAAGAGGTAGTGATTCAACTGTATAAATCTCTGGTGCTCCCATATTTGAATTACTGTTTACAAATATGGAGACCTAATTTTCAGAAGGACATAGCTGATCTGGAGAAAGGGCAACACTGGGGTAACATAAGTAATTTCCGAGCTAAGTCATCTCTCGTATCAAGAGCAGTTGAGGGCCACAGGGCTAACAACACTGTAAACCAGGCATGACAGGACGGATCTCATTGAAACTTTTAAAATACCTGTACTGAACAAGTTGGAGGATGTTGATCCGCACAATTTCTTCAAAAGGTCAGACAAACAAGGACCAACGGTTTCAAGCTCAACAAGCCTCAATGTAGGGATGAGAACAGGAGTTGCTTTTTCACCCTCAGGGTTATAGACCCATGACACCGCCTACCCGCCGAAGCCGCAAATGCCAAAAATGTGTTAAGTTTTCAAATTATCTGGAAAAGATCAAGGCAAATGGGGAGACCTACGATAAGCCGCCGGCTTCCTGTTTTTGTCGAGGCCACTAGGGTTAGTACTGGCCCTCAGGTAAATCAGGTAAAATCTAAGACAACAGGTTATATCTACCACGGAGTCCCAGTAGTATAGTCGGGTTTGTTCTCGACTCACAATGGAGAATATCCGGCTCGAAACCCGGGCGGGACTTGAATAGTTGGACACATTTTTTCCTATCACCTAATGCATCTGTTCACCTAGCAGTAAGTAGGTACTCAAGAGATAGCTTGTTGTGGGGTTGCATCCTGGGCGGGGTCAGTAATTAGATCTGGGTGGGGGGGGGGTATAAGCCTAACGTGTATGAATACATCCTGGCAGCCTGTCCCCCAACACAATGAATTAGTATTATATTCCGAGCGTCGTGTTACTGAAATTAATTTTCTAATTGCCATAAAAATTCTTAGGCCAGTTCATCCTAACTCTTGAACAAAAGCTCTCCAGAATTTCTTTATTGAAGGTCAACATTGTTGAGAATGTATTGCTAACACTGCAGTTGAACTCAGACTGTTCCAGAGTTACAATATGAACCAAGAGAGAGAGACAACACCGGCACTTTCCTGCACCAGTGGGAGATTACCCGCCTTTCAAATTTTAATCCCTTCCTTTCCACCCAAGAAACAATTTAAAGACCAGCCCAAGCTTCGTCTTGAGGCAAAGCTCAACGCCTTAAGCCATATTACCATATATTACTTCAGTCAGATTCATTCCCATTTAACACGACTCTCTGTTTTCTTTGTTTTAACCATTGTTTTATCTATTCTAGTATTCTATCATTTATTCCACGAGCCTGTAAGTTCCTGTCAGTCTTTCATTAGTACCTTATTAAAGGCTTTAGTAAAATCCATGTATACTACGTCCACCGGAAGGCCTTTGTCTGAGTAGCTGGTGACCGTTTCCAAAAATGTGAGCAGGTTTGTAAGACAGGATCTATTTTTAATAAAGCCACGTAGTATGGGCTTTACAAGATTGTTTACTGAAAGATGGTGAGTAATTCCCTCCCTAAGAATTCTCTCCATTCTAGTGAGCTTGCAGGTGTGTGAAGTCAAGCTGATCATATGGTAGTTTTTTGGTGAACTCTTTCTGCCTTTTTTGGTAAATAGGGATGACATTAGCATATTTTCAGTCTAAGGGGACTATCCTTTAGTCCAGAGATTTTGTGTAAGTAGTTTCAGCGGTACGCATAGTTCTTCTGTCAGTTCCTTTATGACTTGAGATTGTATTCCATCCACATCTGGGGCTTTTGAGTCTTAGTTTATCACTGTACTTCCTGATAATGTCTCATGTTATGGTCATATATCACTTAATTCCTTCTCTTCTCCTTCAAGCATTAGTGTGGATAATGGGATGTGACCTAATGTTTCTAATGTGAACACTCGTGTAAAGTGTTCACTCACATTGTTTGGTGGCCTTTTATCGTCCATTATAACTTGTTTAGTCTCACCTTCTAAGGGTGCCACACAGCCTGTGTTTTGGTTTTACTTCTTATATAGACACAGAACGACTCTGGATCTTTCTTTATATTTTGGCCAAGTTTTCTTTCGTAGTTTCTTTTGCCTGATCTGATTTCCTGAGTGACTGAGTTTATATATATATATATATATATATATATATATATATATATATATATATATATATATATATGTCGTACCTAGTAGCCAGAACTCACTTCTCAGCCTACTATTCAAGGCCCGATTTGCCTAATAAGCCAAGTTTTCCTGAATTAATATATTTACTATAATTTTTTTCTTATGAAATGATAAAGCAACCCTTTTCTCTATGTATGAGGTCAGTTTTTTTTATTGGAGTTAAAATTAACGAAGATATATGACCGAACCTAACCAACCCTACCTAACCTAACCTAACCTATATTTATAGGTAAGGTTAGGTTAGGTAGCCAAAAAAAGCTAGGTTAGGTTAGGTTAGGTAGGTTAGGTAGACGAAAAAACATTAATTCATGAAAACTTGGCTTATTAGGCAAATCGGGCCTTGAACAGTAGGCTGAGAAGTGCGTTCTGGCTATTAGGTACGACATATATATATATATATATATATATATATATATATATATATATATATATATATATATATATATATATATATATATATATATATATATATATATATATATATATATATATATATATGTCGTACCTAGTAGCCAGAACGCACTTCTCAGCCTACTATGCACAGCCCGATTTGCCTAATAAGCCAAGTTTTCCTGAATTAATATATTTTCTCTAATTTTTTTCTTATGAAATGATAAAGCTACCCATTTCATTATGTATGAGGTCAATTTTTTTTATTGGAGTTAAAATTAACGTAGATATATGACCGAACCTAACCAACCCTACCTAACCTAACCTAACCTATCTTTATAGGTTAGGTTAGGTTAGGTAGCAGAAAAAGTTAGGTTAGGTTAGGTTAGGTAGGTTAGGTAGTCGAAAACACATTAATTCATGAAAACTTGGCTTATTAGGCAAATCGGGCCTTGCATAGTAGGTTGAGAAGTGCGTTCTGGCTACTAGGTATGACATATATATATATATATATATATATATATATATATATATATATATATATATATATATATATATATATATATATATATATATATATATATATATATCTTAATCAATGATGTTCATTGTGGATTTATACGTTCTCCAGATGTTCTTCTTAGTTATTAATGCTCGTTTTACTACCTGTGTCTTCCATCTAATTCTTTCTTTTCTTTCTCCTTTTTGACACATATTATTGAACAAGTTCATTCCAAGAACCTTGGAAATTCCCCATGAGGCTTCCATGCCGCGGTCACCTATTGACTCCCTCCAGGAGGTGTTGTCCAGTTTTTCTCTCATTCCTTGATTGTCTCCTCGATGTTAATCTAGAAATTCATCATCATGGCTCTTTATGTATGTTTCCATATTTATAGTCCATTTTATATAATAAATATATTTCATTGTGTCAGGGACAGGTAGCCAGTGTGTATTCATACACGCTAGACTTATATCGAGGTTTCCCCCACCCCCCCCCCACAAGGTCGAAGTACTGACCCCAGGATGAAACCCCACAACAAACTGACTACTTATTGCTAGGTGAACAGCGAAAGGAAGATCAAGGCCCAACCATTTCTGTCCTGTCCATGATTCGAACCCGGAATTCTCATCTGTACGTCGAGAACGAACCCGATTGTACTATCGGGACCCTTATTGTGGTGATCACACGAGATCAACTTTTCCCACCTACCTGTATTGATCAATTATGTCCTCTTCTGATGTTAGCATACTATCTAGATCTAACCTTCCTACCTGGGGAAATGTTTAGATATTCGCCAGTCAGTTTTTCCATCATTGCCTCAACATTTTGTTGATCATTTTTACCCTCTTCTTTTGTATGGTTCCATATAAAGAGATTGTTTTTTTCGTTTATTTCTATCCAAAGCTTCCGATTCTCTCGCCGGAGCCTTTAAACCACTATCCTCAGCTCTGCCAGCATTCAGAGTGTTCTTCCCGAGTGTCTTACCCTTCGGGTTCTCCTGGCTGGCCACGAGAATCATGTATCTAACATGATTGTTATTTATCGATTGTTGAAAATTCATAAACTTCCTCTTCATTAACTTTCTGACCCTCTTGTTGTACCTTTATTACCTTCTGACCTACCTGCAGTTCTTTTATTATGGCCTCAGTATTTTCTCTTTATTTCCAGAGGAATTATTACATAGGGGTAGATAAAGACACGGGTGGTATTCACACAAGAGAACAGGTAGAAACTGAGCACCCAAATGAGCCACAGAGACATTAGAATTCTTTTGTGTGTGTGTGTCGGAGTACTTCAGTGAGTAATGTAGTGAACATTCTTGTATTAGGTCAAGTGATGAAGACAGCATATATACAGTTTAAAATGTAGTCATGATAAAGTCCGATAGACTCAGGAATCTGTACACCAGTTGAGAGGCGGGACCAATGAGCCGAAGGTCAATCCGGGCCAGCACAACTAGGTGAGTAGTGGAAGGTAAGTGTTGAGGGTGGGACCCGGGAGGGTGGCGGCGCCAGGCCGCGTACAGCGGAGCCCCGGGGGCGGCGGCGGCGGGCAGTTGTGCGAGTGCCGCGCCCCGGGTGTGACCTGTGTCGCTTCCTCCTCCTCCTCCTCCTCCGTCCACCTCGGCCTCCACCACCACCACCACCAGCAGCAGCATGTGGCCACCTACAGAATCGTCATGGGTTGCATAGAGAGCAAGAAGGTCATTGATAATGTTAGCGGCGGCGGCGACATTAAGACAGTGTACCACATCGAGGACGTCTTCGAGGAGAAGTACAAGGGCGTGCCTGGGTCAGCCACGGAGACAGAGGTCAAGTGTGAGCTGAGGGTCGAGAACGACTCCAACCTGGCCGAGAGGATCAGACTCGACAGACAGATTAACAAGAACAGCAAATTCAAGGCCAAATACGATCCCCGGATCACGGCCAAGTACGATATCAAGGCCCTGATCGGTAACGGCACCTTCAGCAAGGTGGTGAGGGTGGAGAACAGACAGACGAAGCAGCCTTATGCCATCAAGATGATCGAGTCGAAGGAAGGTCGCGAGGCCTTTGAGGCCGAGCTGGCCATCCTGCGGCGCGTCAAGTGTCCCTACATCATCCACCTGGTGGAGGTGTTTGAGGGGCTCGACAAGATCTACATGGTGATGGAGCTGGCGACAGGAGGTGACCTCTTCGAGAAGGTGATGAGTCGCGGGCCGTTCTCAGAGCGGGAGACAGTGAAGGTGCTGAGGATGGTGCTGGAGGGCGTGAAGTACCTGCACGGGCTGGGCATCACCCACAGGGACCTCAAGCCTGACAACCTTCTCTACTACCACCCTGGCAATGACTCCAGACTCATGATCACCGACTTCGGTCTGGCGCACACCAGGAAGTGAGTACCTCTCTCAGCTCTAGTAACTGGTGCATGTCTGGCGTCTGCTCAACACTATCCTTCACTCTTATTAATACTGTATATATAAGGTACATTGGGTTGTGAGAGTACATAACTTATAACTTTGGTGTTCGAGCATTAGTCTTGCAGAGCCACTAACACTGTTTTGGGCGGGTCCTTGAGCTAACTGAAAAATGTAACATACAGTGAAGCAGAATATACAGTAGTTCAGCATAATATACAGTAGTTCAGCATAATATACAGTAGTTCAGCATAATATACAGTAGTTCAGCATTATATACAGTAGTTCAGCATAATATACAGTAGTTCAGCATAATATACAGTAGTTCAGCATAATATACAGTAGTTCAGCATTATATACAGTAGTTCAGCATAATATACAGTAGTTCAGCATAATAAAACTACATAATAAGTTTATAATACAGATTATATTGGTGAAGTTGCATGCCTTAAATACTAAAATTGAGGGAGTGGGTAGCACAAGATTCAATGAGAGTTAGCACTAGGTACGAAACTATGAGGCTGTAATTAGGTACTTTTTATTTTATTTTTGAATAAAGTATAGGACAATTTAATAATTCATTGGGGAGTGAGTTCCATAGGCTGATCCTCCCCTAGGATGGCATGGGTTCTTTCATTTGCATGGAGTGTGCACAAATTCAGTCTTGACTCTAGGAGTATCTGAGATAAGATGTTTATTCAGGTAAAGGTACATACATTGAAAATGAGCTACAAACATAATGTTGGATTTATAGATAGTGCTAGTACATACGATGCCTGAGGCCACTAATACACACAGCATTTCTGGGAAAGATATTTATTTCTGGTATGGTACTCGTGGGTTTTATTACATCTATCAAGGAAAACTTTCAGATCAGGATTAGCATTTAGGAACAAGGTTAAGTACATGCAAATAGCACAAGAGAATGTGTGGAATGAATGAGTGTTTAGCATGTTTAGGGGTTTAAAGAGAGTGTGGATGTGTGTTGTCTGAAGACACCGTTTGTTATAGTAGTTCCAATAGCAGATTTTTGCTGGGTGATGATGGGCTTGAGGTAATTTGCAGTGGTTGTACCCACTATACAGGTACCGTATGTTAGATAGTCCTCATGAGGAAACAAAATTGCATGACCACCAAACATTATAAACTGTCTTTCATGGTACCCCACACAAAAAAGTGACTTGCATAGGCCCACACTAGACAGTATAAGGAAGTAGCTCATGGTCCCCATACTATATTTTTCAATCTTCAATTGTCAACTATTTCAACTTAGATTCAACAGAGCCGAAGAAGTTGTTAAACACATGGGACAAAATCTTACTGAAGTGACCATATGAGTCATAAATACTCATACTCCGCCCAAGTAAAACAGAAACAAGCATCACTTAGTGGGCCGGCCAGAGGCTTAGGGCCCGTGCAAGAATATCCCTCCAAAAAAAAAAAATATTGTTATTTGCTACTGCTTTTATTCCATTTACATTTTGTTTGTATTTTTGTTTCTCTTCTCTTTGTTCACTTATTGTGCATCACTTTTTATGTTAGTACTGTATTTTACTAACTATGAATTACTGTACTTATTGACACAATGAAGTACTGTAAAATAAATACAGTAATTCATTGTGTCAATAAGTAAAGTTGTATTAATTTACTGTATGTTTACTATTATTATTTTTCTGTAATTATTTCTAATACAGTAATAGTATTTGTACTGTAATTATTTTTTAATTAGTATTATTGCTGTAATTACTCCTGGATTTTTTAGTTTATCTATTACATCATTACTTATCACCTAGTCATTTAAGTTCAGACAGTTGTCTGAATTCAATCTAGCATTAACCCAGAATTAAAACTCTTATCGAATATCTATGACAATTGCCACATTAGTGATCAAAATTGCAGGTACAGTATTATTATACAGCAAATGATGTAAACAATGTACAGGTATTAACAAGTTACCACAATGTATCTGCAATTTACTTAAATGTAAGATCTCCAATCAAACACTCTGATGATGATAGTCCCTTAATTCAGTCGGTTAACAACAAATTCTCCATTCTTAAACTTACTGAAATATGGTTAAAGGAGGACACAATTCAACTATTTAATTAATTCAACTATTTAATTACCTGATAAACTTTATTAAACTTAAATTACTGTTCCTGATAAACTTTATGTAACCTACATTACTTCCTAAATGTCATCCTATGTTTTGCTGTTATTGAACTTTAATTACTGAACCTGTACTACTACTGCTGTTATCTGCCATGTAAAAATTAATAACGAATTGGATTCCTTCTGTTTATGCTGTATAGTTAATACTATATTCTGTTGATATTTTGCTGTTCCAGTCATCATTTAATAATTGTCATTTTGTATTGATCTACCTCAGTTCATTATTGTTTTTTATTTCATTTATTTTAAGTCTTCTGAGTTTTTCCGTTTTATGCCCGAAATGCTGTGCACATTACATGTACAGTAGTCATTTAGGCATTATAACTGTAGCTTTAGGCATTATAACTGCCCTACCCATAATTCATACAATCTTCTTATATCCTATGTATATATACTGTATGTACTTTTGCTTAAATAAACAATATCATTATTTATTACTAGTATTTATTATTATTACTGTACAGTATTATTATTAGTATTATAATATAAGAAAGTAACTAATGGGCTCCACACAGTAAGACAGCGATGCATAATTCCCACACTATAAGAAAGTGTTGTGTGGTCCCTGCGCTATATGAAAGTGATTTACATAGTCTCCATGTTACGAGAGCGTGTAACTTGTGTGGTCCCCGCACTGTAAGAAAGTGACTTGCCTGACCCTTCCCAAGGAAATTTGTAGGCAATTCCCTCATCCTCATGATTATATAAAATAATTTGTATTGTTGGTACAGGCAGCATGTGTGTGTTTATGTACTTTTAGCTTATATCGAGGTCTCGCCAAGGTTGAACTACTGACCTTCCCCAAGATGTAACCCCACAACACTTTACTAATGCCCAGGTACATATTTATTGATAGGTGAAAGGAAACTTACCTAATCAATTCTGTCCTACCTGGGATTCCCAATAACTGTACCATATTTGACATGTCCCTTATCAGTAAAAAAAAAAGTTTTTTAATTGAGGGAAAGGGGTAAAACTTGGACCAATAACCTCTCTTGTGTACAACAGATTGATGAGTGTTTGTTATTTGGGTGCAAGGTAACATAACGTTATAGCACACACATTGCTGCCAGTGTATTTGGCTCAAACACGTAATTATCTAAAAGTAATGGCATTATTTTGTGGCATTTATGTGGTGCTGCCAGCTCATAAGGTCTGCTTAGTACAGGAGTTGGGAAACTCTATCCTAATCTTGCCTTACTGTATAGTGAATTTTTCAGCACAGAAGAAAATTAAAATAGTCTGAGGTGAATGATCAATTGCTTTTCAAACTTTTATTTTTTAAGCTCATTGACATACGAAGCCAATTCATAGCGATGTATACTGTATAGGATTAGGCAAGAAGGCCATTGTAACTTGAATCAGTATGTCTCCAATAGTAGTCACAATCTTTTTGGTGTACAGATTCTTGAGCCTATTGGTCTCCATCAAATCTACATTTGCAGCATTACTGGAAACATTAGACAATGAACATTACTGGTGTAATAACTGAACCCTGTGGTACAGTACTCCACTCATGACATTTCTCCAATCCGATTCATGCTTCTGATTACTGCCCTCATTTTTCTGTCGGTTAGAACATTTTTCATCCATGTTAGAAGCCTCCCTGTCACTCCTCCAGTATGTTCCAATTTGCAGAACAACCTCTTATGTGGAACTCTTGTCACAAGCCTTATTTAGGTCCAGATAGATGCAGTCAACCCAACCATCTCTTTCTTGTAAATGAGAGAGGAAACCATCTCTTTTTTTTTTCTGTGGCTTTATCATAGAAACTGAGTAAATTCGTTACACAGGATCTTCCAGATTGAAAACCATACTGTCCCTTATTATATAATTTTTCTCCAGGTGTTCTACCCATTAAGTTTTGATTATTTTTTCCAACACCTTGAATATTACACTTGTCAATGATACAGGTCTATAATTGATTGGGGTCTTCCCTGCTGCCACTTTTGTTGATAGGGAAAACGGCTGATATAGTTCCAATGTCTACTAGGACTTCTGTATACATGGATGTCTGATAAACTAGTTGAAGTGGAATTCTGAGCTCGGGTGTGCATTCTCTAAGAACCCATGATAAAACTCCATCTGGGCCAACTGCTTTGTTCTTAGCTCCTTGAACAGTTTTTTCACTTTGTCTCTAGACACCTCTATGTACTCTTATGATGTTCTCTGGAATTCTTATTGTCTGGTTCTTTTGCACAAACACACTTTGGAACTGTTCATTTAAGGTTTGGCCTCTTCCTATATTAATTCCATTTTTTTGTATTTTGGTCTCTGGCCCTTTCACAATTTCTGTTGAAACAATCCTTTTTCCTAGTTCTGCATCTCTGCTTTGGTATAAATTTTGTTGTGCCTTATCATATATTTTACAAAACATGACATATATCTCATTTACTTCCTTGCCTAATAGCAAGTCATTCCAATTAAATATCATAAAGAATTTTCTAAGTTCCCCATAATTTCCTCTTCTGAAATCAGGTTTTTGAACTGCTTACCTGAATCTTACCTTGAGAGGGTCTCGGGAGTTCTTATATTGTACTTCCTGAGCCAGGCCTTAGGCCAGGCTTGACTTTTGATAACTTGGTCCAACAGGCTGTTGCTTGCAGCTGCCTGTAGGCCCATATCACCACTAGAGTCTGGTTGGTCTGGTACTTCTTGCAAGAACTTATTTAATTGGGTCTTGAAGTTCACCTTTGTTCTATAAATATTTCTAATGTTTGCTGGGAGAGTATTGAACAGCTCTGGACCTCTGATGTTCAGACAGTGCACTCTGATTTTGTCTAGGGAACCTCAGTTTCTTCCAGATTATAACACATTGCATACTTTATTCCCAAAAGGACATGGTCACTTTTACCCAAGGGGGGAAAGATACTGTATGTCAAATATCTCTTCCCTTTCTTGGTGAATGTTAAATCCAGCATGGAGGGAACATCCCCTGCCCTAATCCCCGTAGCTTGTTTAACTTGTTGCTACATGACAGTCTCGGGAATAGGTTACGAATCTACAGGTGCATATGTCCTATATTCCAGCTGCATATGCTTCTCAGTTTAGGGATTTCAAGTTGCCAACTACCAACAATTGTGATCCATCTCTATTTGTTGCTATAATCTCTCATGACTGTTATGAGACCCCTCTCGTTTATTATCCAGCTCCTCCATTGTCAATGTGTTGCATGATAGTGGACTTGATGCATTTATGATTATTAGTTTATCATTTTGATTTCAAATCTCCAGTATTACTATGTCAATTTCTTGTGGATTGGCAATCATTATTTCATTTATCTTTAGGTGTTCTTTTACTAGCTTGGCAACGCAGCCACCTTTCCTTATTTTTTGTCCCGTCTCTAAACTGAGTAACCCCTTGGAAATACTACCTCATTTAAAATATCATCTTCGAGTTTCGTCTCTGTGAGTGCAACAATGTCTGGCATCTGCAGTTGTATTACATCACTTAACTCTAGTAATTTTTTTTTATCTCATCCCATCTGTTAGTTTATACAATTTTTAGAAACATGTTCCCTCTCCCCTTGTTCTTCACTCTCCCTTTCTCTAGTGATTTTGTTGGTTTTCCTTTTTTGTACCATATAGGCTTGCCAATCCCTATCACCTTGTAGAAAATGGAATAGAGTTCATCATTCCTAAATAAATGTGCAGGTGACTTCCTGTTTCCTGCACATATTTTTATTCTATTTATTTATTTATTTATTTATTTATTTACATTATATAAGAAGGTACATTGAGTTTAAGAGTACTGTATATAGCATTGATTATTTTTACATGCTTGCTAAGCCACTAACATACAGGGTTTCAGGCAGGTCCTTAATCTAACAGGTAATTTCAAGTAGGTAGTTTATTGAAAAATGTGAATATTAATAGGTACAGTGTAAGAAAATTAATAGGTACATTGTAGTAAATTTTGAGGAGTATCAACAGGTACATTAATTATGGGTTCTATTACATCTGTCAAGAAAGAGTTTCAGATCAGGATTTGTATTTAGGAACAAGGTTTTGTACATGTAAATGGCACAAGAAAACGTGTGGAGTGAGTTTGTTTGGCATATTTAGGGATTTAAACAGAGGAGCTGTGTGTTGTCTGAAAACAAAGTTTGTTATTGTTCTGATAGCAGATTTTTGCTGGGTGATGATGGGCTTGAGGTAGTTTGCAGTGGTTGAACCCCCATGCACAGATACTGTAGGTAAGATAGGAATAGATTAGCATGTAGTATAATAAGTGGAGTTTGGAACATATTTGCTTTTAGAAAGTATACCAACTGTTTTTGAGACTTTTGGGGGTTGTATGTGGGTGCTGAAGTTGTCTCTTGTCTATGTATAGGCCAAGGAACTTTACATAATTTGTGTTGCTGATGTTAACATTGTCTATCTGAAGCTAAACTTCATTTGATGATTTGTTCCAAATAAAATGTAGTAGGTCTTTTCTATGTTTATGTGAGTTTGTTGATTGACATCCGTGAGTGGACTTTTTTAAATTCGTTATTTGCAACACTATTTAGTGAGAGTGGGTTGGGGTCTGAGTGGATGAAGGTAGTACCATCAGCAAATAGTATAGGTTTAAGAATGTTACATTATGCAGATCATTGATGTATACATATAAGAAATAAGAGAGGTCCTAGGATGCTGCCTTGTTGCACTCCTTCTATAGTTAATGGTAGAGTGGGGAAGGTTATATCATTGATGGCTACATATTGGTGACTGTCACTAAGATAGGATCGAATATAGTTCAGGACAAAGCCTCATATTCCATAATGGTGAAGTTTAAGTAAGAGATAGTTATGGTTTACAGTATCAAAGGTCTTTCTCAGGTCAATGACCCCCATTGGAAACTTATTTTTGTCAAGGGCTGTGCAGATTATGCCAAGCAGACTAATAATTGCATCGTTCATACTCTTTTGGGAGCGAAAGCCAAACTGACAGGGACTTAATATGTTAAATTTTACGTGGTAGGAGTAGAGCCGTTTGTAAATAATACTTTCAGATATTTTTTATAGTATAGGTAGATTAAATATCGGTCTGTAATCGTTTGTCTGCCGTATCGCCTCCTTTATGAACTGGCGTTACTCGTACATTTTTAAGGATATCGGGGAAAGTAAAATACAAGAGATTTGTTGAATAACGGAGCTATGGGTGGTGCAAGGGCATGAACAGCACTCTTGTATATCCATAGATGGTATTTCACTAGTGTTGCAGTCAGTGCAGGTGAATGTGCAGTGGTAAATGAATGGTGCAGGTGACTGTTCCGCTGTGGAGTAAGGCTGGAGGTTCCGCTGTGGAGTGAGGCCGGAGGTTCCGCTGTGGAGTGAAGCTGGAGGATCCGCTGTGGAGTGAGGCTGGAGGTTCCGGTGTGGAGTGAAGCTGGAGGATCCGCTGTGGAGTGAGGCCGGAGGTTCAGCTGTGGAGTGAGGCTGGAGGTTCCGCTGTGGAGTGAAGCTGGAGGATCTGCTGTGGAGTGAGGCTGGGGGGGGTCCACTGTGGAGTGAGGCTGGGGGGGGGTTCCACTGTGGAGTGAGCCTGGGGGGGTCCACTGTGGAGTGAGGCTGGGGGGGGGGTCCACTGTGGCGTGAAGCTGGGGGGGGGGGTTCCACTGTGGAGTGAGCCTGGGGTGGGGGGGTCCACCACCCTTGACACTGCAGTCATACTGCCTGCCATTTAAGTCTATGGCATTCACAATAATAATAATAATAATAATATTATTATTATTATTATTATTATTATTGAGAAAATCCGTAGGAGCCGTGATGAGGATTTAAACCTTTGCAGTGATAATTTGCAGGCACACGCCCCAGACAACTAGGCTACGACATGGTCAAAAAGATTGCAACCTGGAGTTCTACTTGAACCCTCGAGGATGTCTGAGGCTGACCAACACTGAACAAGGGAGATAGATCTGCCCGAAACGCTTTGCGTAATAGTGGCTTTAGGCATTGTATGTACTAGCTCTATCTATTAATCCAACAAACTTTGTAAAATCTCTTGTATGTATGTACCTTACCTAAATAAACATTTATTATTTATTATTATTATAGAAGTACACAACTAGTTACAGTGAACAAGGGTGATAGATGTACACAACAATATGAGGACCATAGCTATACTGACACTGACTGGTACAGGTATTAGTCGAGTGGAACATTTATGTAGTGGATAGGTGAGGCAGTATTGACGGGGGCCACGCTGCCTCTCCCCGGCGTGTCGACGCTGCTTCTCCCCGGCGTGTCTACGCTGCCTCTCCCCACCGTGTCTACGCTGCCTCTCCCCACCGTGTCTACGCTGCCTCTCCCCGGCGTGTCTACGCTGCCTCTCCCCGGCGTGTCTACGCTGCCTCTCCCCGGCGTGTCTACGCTGCCTCTCCCCGGCGTGTCTACGCTGCCTCTCCCCGGCGTGTCTACGCTGCCTCTCCCCGGCGTGTCTACGCTGCCTCTCCCCGGCGTGTCTACGCTGCCTCTCCCCGGCGTGTCTACGCTGCCTCTCCCCGGCGTGTCTACGCTGCCTCTCCCCGGCGTGTCTACGCTGCCTCTCCCCGGCGTGTCTACGCTGCCTCTCCCCGGCGTGTCTACGCTGCCTCTCCCCGGCGTGTCTACGCTGCCTCTCCCCGGCGTGTCTACGCTGCCTCTCCCCGGCGTGTCGACGCTGCCTCTCCCCGGCGTGTCTACGCTGCCTCTCCCCGGCGTGTCTACGCTGCCTCTCCCCGGCGTGTCGACGCTGCCTCTCCCCGGCGTGTCGACGCTGCCTCTCCCCGGCGTGTCGACGCTGCCTCTCCCCGGCGTGTCGACGCTGCCTCTCCCCGGCGTGTCGACGCTGCCTCTCCCCGGCGTGTCGACGCTGCCTCTCCCCGGCGTGTCGACGCTGCCTCTCCCCGGCGTGTCGACGCTGCCTCTCCCCGGCGTGTCGACGCTGCCTCTCCCCGGCGTGTCGACGCTGCCTCTCCCCGGCGTGTCGACGCTGCCTCTCCCCGGCGTGTCGACGCTGCCTCTCCCCGGCGTGTCGACGCTGCCTCTCCCCGGCGTGTCGACGCTGCCTCTCCCCGGCGTGTCGACGCTGCCTCTCCCCGGCGTGTCGACGCTGCCTCTCCCCGGCGTGTCGACGCTGCCTCTCCCCGGCGTGTCGACGCTGCCTCTCCCCGGCGTGTCGACGCTGCCTCTCCCCGGCGTGTCGACGCTGCCTCTCCCCGGCGTGTCGACGCTGCCTCTCCCCGGCGTGTCGACGCTGCCTCTCCCCGGCGTGTCGACGCTGCCTCTCCCCGGCGTGTCGACGCTGCCTCTCCCCGGCGTGTCGACGCTGCCTCTCCCCGGCGTGTCGACGCTGCCTCTCCCCGGCGTGTCGACGCTGCCTCTCCCCGGCGTGTCGACGCTGCCTCTCCCCGGCGTGTCTACGCTGCCTCTCCCCGGCGTGTCTACGCTGCCTCTCCCCGGCGTGTCGACGCTGCCTCTCCCCGGCGTGTCGACGCTGCCTCTCCCCGGCGTGTCGACGCTGCCTCTCCCCGGCGTGTCGACGCTGCCTCTCCCCGGCGTGTCGACGCTGCCTCTCCCCGGCGTGTCGACGCTGCCTCTCCCCGGCGTGTCGACGCTGCCTCTCCCCGGCGTGTCGACGCTGCCTCTCCCCGGCGTGTCGACGCTGCCTCTCCCCGGCGTGTCGACGCTGCCTCTCCCCGGCGTGTCGACGCTGCCTCTCCCCGGCGTGTCGACGCTGCCTCTCCCCGGCGTGTCGACGCTGCCTCTCCCCGGCGTGTCGACGCTGCCTCTCCCCGGCGTGTCGACGCTGCCTCTCCCCGGCGTGTCGACGCTGCCTCTCCCCGGCGTGTCGACGCTGCCACCTTGTTCATAAAATATAAACTGAATAGCTGAAGGCTGGAAATAATGCCCGTATAATGTAGGAGCTTGATGATTAGTTCGCTAGAGTAGACATGAGGATAATTGTTGCAGTTTGATCGAGCATCGCAGGTAAAACTACAATTGATGTTTTACCAGCCTTAGAGAAGCGTGGGGCTTCACACAACATTGTCACCTTGGTAGCCAGCGGTTTGTCACGCTCGGTCCTTCCTTCTATATTGGCACTGTTGGCTTGACGCTCAGCATGCTTGGGTCACTGTGACGCCATGCTTCTGTAGCACAGTTGGTAAGCTAAAATTGTCGCCATGAAGGGGCCCTGACAGCTGAGTGGACAGCGCTCGGGATTCGTAGTCCTGAGCTTCTGGGTTCGATCCCCGGTGTAGGCGGAAACAAATGGGCAGAGTTTCTTTTACCCTGATGGACCTGTTCACCTCGCAGTAAATAGGTACCTGGGAGTTAGAGAGCTGCTACGGGCTGCTCCCTGGGTGTGTGTTAACAAAAAGGAGGCCTGGAGGAGGACCGGGCCGAGGGGATGCTAAGCCCCGAAATCTCAAAATAACCTGAAGATAAGCTCAAGATGAATCAGAGGAACCCTTGGTGAGTCGTGCTTCTATTTGGCGGCGTGTTTCTTGTTAATGTTCACATTATTTATATTGAACATGTGCAAATGTCACCAAGCGATTAAAGCCGTACACGACACCACCTTGAAACCTCACTAATCTCTGTTTAACCTACGCATGAAACAACCCAGGGATCCCCTCGTCTATTACCTTACTTAATTTGTTCCACAAATCAACAACTTGTTTTCCCAAACAAATGTTTACCCAATTTTTCTGGCTGGAAACTACTTAGCCGAGTATAAGTAGGAGGATAAATGAGACGATAATGTTACTAGTAGCGAGTGCTACTCGTATAAAGACCGCCTGTTTAACAAGGAAAGGCCTTAACAAGGCCGTTCTGGCCAGGCTCACGCTTGGCAACAACATTAAATAATGAACAAATACACCGGGAATATAATAATGTAAACAATAATCCTTCTCTCACATGTAAACGCAAAATGAGAGAAAGTGTAAATTTTGTTCCCAGTAAACGGACATGGTCTCGGTCACTACTTGTTCAAATGTAATTAGTTCCAAAATGTAAAGAAACTCCCGTAATAATTAGACTAGTATGTTGACCAGACCACACACTAGAAGGTGAAGGGACGACGACGTTTCGGTCCGTCATGGACCATTCTCAAGTCGCAATCGACGTGAGACTGGTCCAGGACGGACCGAAACGTCGTCGTCCCTTCACCTTCTAGTGTGTGGTCTGGTCAACATACTTTAGCCACGTTATTGTGACTCATCGCCTGCATAGACTAGTATATTACTGACCAAATGAAGCCAAATACGTTTTATGCAAATTATTAAATTAACACCAAAAGCCCTCTCCCATAAAGGTAATAAGTGAATTAAGTTTTGTGAAGCGCTTTATTGTTTTGTGAAGCGCTTTTGTTTTGTGAAGCGCTTTATTTTGTGAAGCGCTTTATTGTTTTGTGAAGCGCTTTATTGTTTTGTGAAGCGCTTTATTGTTTTGTGAAGCGCTTTATTGTTTTGTGAAGCGCTTTATTGTTTTGTGAAGCGCTTTATTGTTTTGTGAAGCGCTTTATTGTTTTGTGAAGCGCTTTATTGTTTTGTGAAGCGCTTTATTGTTTTGTGAAGCGCTTTTGTTTTGTGAAGCGCTTTATTGTTTTGTGAAGCGCTTTATTGTTTTGTGAAGCGCTTTATTGTTTTGTGAAGCGCTTTATTGTTTTGTGAAGCGCTTTTGTTTTGTGAAGCGCTTTTGTTTTGTGAAGCGCTTTTGTTTTGTTGTTTTGTGAAGCGCTTTATTGTTTTGTGAAGCGCTTTATTGTTTTGTGAAGCGCTTTTGTTTTGTGAAGCGCTTTTGTTTTGTGAAGCGCTTTTTTGTTTTGTGAAGCGCTTTTGTTTTGTGAAGCGCTTTTGTTTTGTGAAGCGCTTTTTTGTTTTGTGAAGCGCTTTTGTTTTGTGAAGCGCTTTATTGTTTTGTGAAGCGCTTTTGTTTTGTGAAGCGCTTTTGTTTTGTGAAGCGCTTTTGTTTTGTGAAGCGCTTTATTGTTTTGTGAAGCGCTTTATTGTTTTGTGAAGCGCTTTTGTTTTGTGAAGCTCTTTATTGTTTTGTGAAGCGCTTTTTTGTTTTGTGAAGCGCTTTTGTTTTGTGAAGCGCTTTATTGTTTTGTGAAGCGCTTTTTTGTTTTGTGAAGCGCTTTTGTTTTGTGAAGCGCTTTTTTGTTCTGTGAAGCGCTTTTGTTTTGTGAAGCGCTTTATTGTTTTGTGAAGCGCTTTTTTGTTTTGTGAAGCGCTTTTGTTTTGTGAAGCGCTTTTGTTTTGTGAAGCGCTTTTTTGTTTTGTGAAGCGCTTTTTTGTTTTGTGAAGCGCTTTTGTTTTGTGAAGCGCTTTTTTGTTCTGTGAAGCGCTTTTTTGTTCTGTGAAGCGCTTTTTTGTTCTGTGAAGCGCTTTATTGTTTTGTGAAGCGCTTTATTGTTTTGTGAAGCGCTTTTGTTTTGTCTTTTTCTAAAGCATAGTCACAAAATTCCTCTTCTCATTCTATTTCATAGTTAGGAGCCGCCTTGACCCTGAGCTTGTGATGGTGTTGGTGGCCGCGCCGCTCCCCGCAACCCGCGCTCACGTCACCGGAAATGCGTCTTTTCTTCTTTTTTTTGCGTCTGGGGGGGGGGGGGGTCGGCGTTCAGCCCGTGGAGGCGTAACGAGAGCCAACTCTTGTAAGAAACTTAACTTTCTGGTTAAAACGAACAGTTACGGAAGGTGGTTACCGATGGAAGGTTGGGTGTAGTAAGGTGGGTCAGCTCCAGGATTCGTCAAGTATTTACGTACCAACACTTACGAAACCTGTAAATCTGTTCAGTCATGGCGGCTTTGTTTACATTTATTTACCAGTTTGAGTTCCGGAGCCCTACGAAGTTGTTTATACAAATAATAACATTAAATTGAGCAGTTTTCAAGCTCGTAAATTATTTAATTAATATAAAGAAAGCTGCCGTGGTTGATGAAAGATGTAAGAGTTTCTTAAGTGGGTACGTAAATGGTTGATCAATCCTGGCCGAAGACGACAATGGCAGGAGTTGATGCCACGACCGGTTGGTGAACCCCTACACGCACAACCATCCATCCATCCATCCATCCATCCATCCAGCCAGCCAGCCAGCCAGCCATCCATCCATCCATCCATCCATCCAGCCAGCCAGCCATCCATCCATCCATCCATCCATCCATCCATCCATCCATCCATCCATCCCATCCCATCCAGCCAGCCAGCCAGCCAGCCAGCCAGCCAGCCATCCATCCATCCATCCATCCATCCATCCAGCCAGCCAGCCAGCCAGCCATCCATCCATCCATCCATCCCATCCAGCCAGCCAGCCAGCCAGCCAGCCAGCCATCCATCCAGCCAGCCAGCCAGCCAGCCATCCATCCAGCCAGCCAGCCAGCCATCCATCCATCCAGCCAGCCAGCCAGCCAGCCAGCCATCCATCCATCCAGCCAGCCAGCCAGCCAGCCACAGTTTCACAGCACCACTAGCAGCGATTAAGGAATTAATAGATGGTATATTCTACTAATATTTGTTCTCAAGAACAAGGCATTTGTCCATTTCTCGTATGTTATCTGTGTACACATTCTTGTCTTAAATAGTATCATCACTGGTATGGCATCTTATGTTTGAATTGTACTTGTTATCCAACCTGTCATTTGTGTTCTTTAACAGTAAGGCCTTTCAACATGATTCCAGATCTTCTATATTTCTATTTTGTTCTATAGTATAATTTGACTGCGTTTTATATCTGGTTTCTATTTTTATATTTTTCATTTTACCATGGCTTAGGAGCTGGAACTTATTTTCATTAAACATTCATGTTATTTTATGTGGCCAATTGAAGAACCTGATTTACATGTATTTGGATGATTTACATCTGTCCTCTGTTGTCTATTCTCATGACAATTCTAGTGTCATCTGCAAAGGATGATACACTACTGTAGTTTGTTTCCTTGTCTATGTCCAATATGAAAATGAAAAAGTACTGGAGCAAGCACAGTACCCTGGGGGACTGATGTGAATTCTTTGTTGATTAATTACACACTGGGGTCTGTTCGTTAAGATATTAAAGACCTATCTGCCGACTTTGCTAACAATTCCATTTGTGTGCAATAACATTACCATCATTGTATAATACATTGACAATTTGTTTGTCTTCCGTGGTAAGTAAGAGCATGTGATAGTGGTCCAGCAATTGTGAGAGGCAGGAGCGTCGTGTCTGAACCATGTTGGTCAGGGGTATGTAGACATTGTGATCCTGTGGGTTTAGTGGTCTTCTTAGCACTCTACCAAAGACATTTTGATTTGAGATGTTAGTGCTATCGATCTGTATCTTTTGTCTCTGCTTTATTACCCTCTTCGTGAAGTGGGGCGATTTCAGGTGCTTTTTAAGTATGTCTGGGAAACACCGTATCTAGGCCCAGTCTCCAGATAATGTTTAGGCTGGTAATAGTGTTTTCTTGAAATTCTTGTTGAATACAGAATCCCACACCCCGTCCTCCTAAGGTTTCCCAAGGTCAAGAAACTGTCGTACTAAAGTGCCGTCTCCTAAGCTATCACACGACCCAAAACAGAAAACGGGACAGTATGTCAGTTTCGCGAGCCGCTCCCATTTTCTTGTACGACGATTTTTAGCCTAAGGTAAATTATGCGTCGAAATGCGACGTGCTGTTAGAAGGACTGGTTGGAATTCCAAGAATGTGGCCCGGGTGCGAAGTGCACTGGCATGCTGTCCATGACTACTTCAAAGTCCAGTGTGGTTAAGGAGACGTGTGATTTATAATTTGATGTTGGTATCACATTGATAAAGACTTAATCTAGAGTATCAATCTTTAGCGTGTTTAAGGGTTCATAGAAAACCGAATCATACTGAAGTCACAGTATTTAACTCTATTCTTTGTTGTTATCTGTGCCAGTTCCATCTTCCTTGTTCAGGGGGCCCAGTGTAGTTCTTGTTCTAGATATTGCATAAACAATATTTAAGATTTTTCATGTCACCAATGACCTTTTGCTCTCTGGCTCTCCGGGATTTTATGTAATTGTGCGATATGTCGTCCCAGGGATGCCTCCTGTAATTGGCTATGGTCAAAACATCTCTCTATTTATATGTTTTACGCAACTAATTGCTTGTATAAATCAATTTCGTGCCGCATTAACCCTTTAAATCTAGTATAATATATATATATATATATATATATATATATATATATATATATATATATATATATATATAATATAATGTCGTACCTAGTAGCCAGAACGCACTTCTCAGCCTACTATGCAAGGCCCGATTTGCCTAATAAGCCAAGTTTTCATGAAATAATTGTTTTTCGACTACCTAACCTAACTTTTTCGGCTACCTAACCTAACCTAATCTAACTTTTTCGGCTACCTAACCTAACCTAATCTAACTTTTTCGGCTACCTAACCTAACTTTTTCGGCTACCTAACCTAACTTTTTCGGCTACCTAACCTAATCTAACTTTTTCTGCTACCTAACCTAACCTAACCTATAAAGATAGGTTAGGTTAGGTTAGGTAGGGTTGGTTAGGTTTGGTCATATAACTACGTTATTTTTAACTCCAATAAAAAAAATTGACCTCATACATAATGAAATGGGTAGCTTTATCATTTCATAAGAAAAAAATTAGAGAAAATATATTAATTCAGGAAAACTCGGCCTATTAGGCAAAACGAGCCTTGCATAGTAGGCTGAGAAGTGCGTTCTGGCTACTAGGTACGACATATATATATATATATATATATATATATATATATATATATATATATATATATATATATATATATATATATATATATATATAAAGTGATGTTATCTGTTGTTGGTGATAGAGCCAGATAAACGACTGACTTACGTAACAGCTGGGAGAACTAGCAAGTCTGACACATTTAACAAAATTAACTATTCATGGTTGGAATGGTCGTACATAGCAACGGTGTTGTATGCCGGTGTTGTGGTGTATGCCGGTGTTGTGTTGTATGCCGGTGTTGTGGTGTATGCCGGTGTTGTGTTGTATGCCGGTGTTGTGGTGTATGCCAGTGTTGTGTTGTATGCCGGTGTTGTGGTGTATGCCGGTGTTGTGGTGTATGCCGGTGTTGTGGTGTATGCCGGTGTTGTGGTGTATGCCGGTGTTGTGGTGTATGCCGGTGTTGTGGTGTATGCCAGTGTTGTGTTGTATGCCGGTGTTGTGTTGTATGCCGGTGTTGTGGTGTATGCCGGTGTTGTGTTGTATGCCGGTGTTGTGGTGTATGCCAGTGTTGTGGTGTATGCCAGTGTTGTGTTGTATGCTGGTGTTGTGGTGTATGCCAGTGTTGTGTTGTATGCCGGTGTTGTCTTGTATGCCGGTGCTGTGGTGTACACACTACCCAAGCCTTGCTCTCTCCCTGTACACTTGTACACACTACCCAAGCCTTACCCTCCCTCTGTACACACTTGTACTCACTGCCCAAGCCTTACCCTCCCTCTGTACACACTTGTACACAGTACAAAATGTTGCCCTCCCCCTGTACAGCTGTAGGCCCCTAGCCGCGCCTTGTGGTGCCTACTAGAGAGTTGTTGACATAGCTGTGATGGTTGTGTTGCACAGGTCCGCGGACGACGTGCTGATGAGCACCATCTGTGGGACGCCGGAGTACATCGCGCCAGAGATGGTGGCCAGACGCCTCTACACCAACGCCGTCGACCTGTGGGCCGTGGGCGTCATCACCTACATCCTCCTGCGCGGCGACTTTCCCTTCTTCGACAGGGAGAGAATACGCTTATACAAGAAGATTCTCAAGGGCAGGTACGCCCTGTCTGACGAGGTGAGTGTTGCTTTCGTGTGCTAGCTGCTGTGTTTGTGGGGGGGGGGGCAGGGTCACTCCCTTGGTGTAGGGGGGCAGGCAGTGTCACCCCCTTGGTGTAGGGGGGCAGGCAGTGTCACCCGTTGGTGTAGGGGGGCAGGCAGTGTCACCCCTTGGTGTAGGGGGGCAGGCAGTGTCACCCCTTGGTGTAGGGGGGCAGGCAGTGTCACCCCTTGGTGTAGGGGGGGCAGGCAGTGTCACCCGTTGGTGTAGGGAGGCAGGCAGTGTCACCCCTTGGTGTAGGGGGGCAGGCAGTGTCACCCCTTGGTGTAGGGAGGCAGGCAGTGTCACCCCTTGGTGTAGGGGGGCAGGCAGTGTCACCCCTTGGTGTAGGGGGACAGGCAGTGTCACCCCTTGGTGTAGGGGGGGGCAGGCAGTGTCACCCCTTGGTGTATGGGGGCAGGCAGTGTCACCCCTTGGTGTAGGGGGGGCAGGCAGTGTCACCCCTTGGTGTAGGGGGGCAGGCAGTGTCACCCCCTTGGTGTAGGGGGGCAGGCAGTGTCACCCCTTGGTGTAGGGGGGCAGGCAGTGTCACCCCTTGGTGTAGGGGGGACAGGCAGTGTCACCCCTTGGTGTAGGGGGGCAGGCAGTGTCACCCCCTTGGTGTAGGGGGGCAGGCAGTGTCACCCCTTGGTGTAGGGGGGCAGGCAGTGTCACCCCTTGGTGTAGGGGGGACAGGCAGTGTCACCCCTTGGTGTAGGGGGGCAGGCAGTGTCACCCCCTTGGTGTAGGGGGGCAGGCAGTGTCACCCCTTGGTGTAGGGGGGGCAGGCAGTGTCACCCCTTGGTGTAGGGGGGGGGGGCAGGCAGTGTCACCCCTTGGTGTAGGGGGGCAGGCAGTGTCACCCCTTGGTGTAGGGGGGACAGGCAGTGTCACCCCTTGGTGTAGGGGGGCAGGCAGTGTCACCCCCTTGGTGTAGGGGGGGCAGGCAGTGTCACCCCTTGGTGTAGGGGGGCAGGCAGTGTCACCCCCTTGGTGTAGGGGGGGCAGGCAGTGTCACCCCTTGGTGTAGGGGGACAGGCAGTGTCACCCCTTGGTGTAGGGGGGGGGCAGGCAGTGTCACCCCTTGGTGTAGGGGGGCAGGCAGTGTCACCCCTTGGTGTAGGGGGGGCAGGCAGTGTCACCCCTTGGTGTAGGGGGGCAGGCAGTGTCACCCCCTTGGTGTAGGGGGGCAGGCAGTGTCACCCCTTGGTGTAGGGGGGCAGGCAGTGTCACCCCCTTGGTGTAGGGGGGGCAGGCAGTGTCACCCCTTGGTGTAGGGGGGGCAGGCAGTGTCACCCCTTGGTGTAGGGGGGCAGGCAGTGTCACCCCCTTGGTGTAGGGGGGGCAGGCAGTGTCACCCCTTGGTGTAGGGGGGCAGGCAGTGTCACCCCTTGGTGTAGGGGGGGCAGGCAGTGTCACCCCTTGGTGTAGGGGGGCAGGCAGTGTCACCCCTTGGTGTATGGGGGCAGGCAGTGTCACCCCTTGGTGTAGGGGGGGCAGGCAGTGTCACCCCTTGGTGTAGGGGGGACAGGCAGTGTCACCCCTTGGTGTAGGGGGGGGGGCAGGCAGTGTCACCCCTTGGTGTAGGGGGGCAGGCAGTGTCACCCCTTGGTGTAGGGGGGGCAGGCAGTGTCACCCCTTGGTGTAGGGGGGCAGGCAGTGTCACCCCCTTGGTGTAGGGGGGCAGGCAGTGTCACCCCTTGGTGTAGGGGGGCAGGCAGTGTCACCCCCTTGGTGTAGGGGGGGCAGGCAGTGTCACCCCTTGGTGTAGGGGGGGCAGGCAGTGTCACCCCTTGGTGTAGGGGGGGCAGGCAGTGTCACCCCTTGGTGTAGGGGGGCAGGCAGTGTCACCCCTTGGTGTATGGGGGCAGGCAGTGTCACCCCTTGGTGTAGGGGGGGCAGGCAGTGTCACCCCTTGGTGTAGGGGGGACAGGCAGTGTCACCCCTTGGTGTAGGGGGGCAGGCAGTGTCACCCCCTTGGTGTAGGGGGACAGGCAGTGTCACCCCTTGGTGTAGGGGGGCAGGCAGTGTCACCCCCTTGGTGTAGGGGGGGCAGGCAGTGTCACCCCTTGGTGTAGGGGGGGCAGGCAGTGTCACCCCTTGGTGTAGGGGGGGCAGGCAGTGTCACCCCTTGGTGTAGGGGGGCAGGCAGTGTCACCCCTTGGTGTAGGGGGGCAGGCAGTGTCACCCCCTTGGTGTAGGGGGGACAGGCAGTGTCACCCCTTGGTGTAGGGGGGCAGGCAGTGTCACCCCTTGGTGTAGGGGGGCAGGCAGTGTCACCCCCTTGGTGTAGGGGGACAGGCAGTGTCACCCCTTGGTGTAGGGGGGCAGGCAGTGTCACCCCCTTGGTGTAGGGGGGGCAGGCAGTGTCACCCCTTGGTGTAGGGGGGCAGGCAGTGTCACCCCCTTGGTGTAGGGGGGGCAGGCAGTGTCACCCCTTGGTGTAGGGGGGGCAGGCAGTGTCACCCCTTGGTGTAGGGGGGGCAGGCAGTGTCACCCCTTGGTGTAGGGGGGCAGGCAGTGTCACCCCTTGGTGTAGGGGGGCAGGCAGTGTCACCCCCTTGGTGTAGGGGGGACAGGCAGTGTCACCCCTTGGTGTAGGGGGGGCAGGCAGTGTCACCCCTTGGTGTAGGGGGGGCAGGCAGTGTCACCCCCTTGGTGTAGGGGGGGCAGGCAGTGTCACCCCTTGGTGTAGGGGGGCAGGCAGTGTCACCCCCTTGGTGTAGGGGGGGCAGGCAGTGTCACCCCTTGGTGTAGGGGGGCAGGCAGTGTCACCCCCTTGGTGTAGGGGGGGCAGGCAGTGTCACCCCTTGGTGTAGGGGGGGCAGGCAGTGTCACCCCTTGGTGTAGGGGGGGCAGGCAGTGTCACCCCTTGGTGTAGGGGGGCAGGCAGTGTCACCCCCTTGGTGTAGGGGGGGCAGGCAGTGTCACCCCTTGGTGTAGGGGGGGCAGGCAGTGTCACCCCCTTGGTGTAGGGGGGGCAGGCAGTGTCACCCCTTGGTGTAGGGGGGGCAGGCAGTGTCACCCCTTGGTGTAGGGGGGCAGGCAGTGTCACCCCCTTGGTGTAGGGGGGCAGGCAGTGTCACCCCTTGGTGTAGGGGGGGCAGGCAGTGTCACCCCCTTGGTGTAGGGGGGGCAGGCAGTGTCACCCCTTGGTGTAGGGGGGGCAGGCAGTGTCACCCCTTGGTGTAGGGGGGCAGGCAGTGTCACCCCTTGGTGTAGGGGGGCAGGCAGTGTCACCCCTTGGTGTAGGGAACTACCAGGCAAAACGCGCACAAAAGGAATTACAAGTAAGGCAGGAAGATGGACCTTAAATTCTCTAACGAACAAAACCCAAAGAGTAACGGTGAACAAACTGAAATTTCCGATCATGCACCGTGAAGGGCTCGGCGCCCCAGGGGACTGTGCTTACTCCAGTACTCTCCCCCCCCCCCCCTCCCCCCGTACCCTCATGTCGGACATAAAGGACAAACTAGAGTACTGTATCAGTCTTTGCAGATAACATTAGGATTTATATGAGAGTAACAGTATAGAGGACACAACACGCCTCTACTCTGATCATCCATCCACTCCATTCAAGACCATCAGGTCTTTTAATGGCCACATCAAATAATAGAAGTTTAATGAAGATAATTTTCAGTTCCTGCACTATAGAAAATATGAAGATATAAACACGAAAACGCATATAGAACGCGGGCAGATCACACTACAGAACGAAAAAGGTTTAGGAGTAATCATTACAGAAGATCTTACTGTTAAGAACACACTGAAGTAGTCTTGCAGTTGTCACAACTGCAAGAAATAATAACAGGTTGGATAACAAGAATATTTCAAACAAAAGATGGCACAGCAGTGATGGTAGTTTTCAAACACTAGTGCTCTCTTGGGTGGAATATTGTTGCACAATAACAGTCCTATTCAGAGCTGTAGTAATTACTAACCAGGAGAAAGTGCATAAAACTGTTACTGCCCGAATCTGCTGTATAAAACATCTAAGCTTTTGGGATCACTAACATTGTTTAGATCTGTATTCCCTAGTTCCTAGACGGAAGAGATGCATAATAATTGATACTTGGGAAATATTAGAAGGACTGATTCCAAATCTGCATTCAGAAATAGCACCATATGAGACCAGGCGGCGTGGTAGGCTGTACAAAATAGCTTCTTTACAAAGCAGATGTGCAATAGGTACGCTGAGAGAGAACTCTTATCTACATAAGGGCCCAAGACTTCATAGCTCCCTTTAAACATTAGGCATAACTGGCCGACCTCTCGCAGTGATAAGAAACGAACCGGATTAACACTTCTAAAGGATACCTGATTAACTGTGCTGTGATTCACACACCAGGCTGCGAGCAGCTGCATGTAGGAGCCTGGTCGACTAGACCCCCGAACCAGGAGGCTTGGTCAGAGACCGAGCCGTAGGGACATTGAACCTGGGAACCAATGCAAGGTTCAACCCATTGACCGCACCACCACAAACTCACAATACCTCCCATTAAGCAACATTGTCTTTGTCTTAAATGTTTCGGGTGGTGGTGATGGGGGGGGGCGAAGGGGTGTTATGCAGTGTTGGAGGGTAGTATGTTTCGGGTGGTGGTGATGGGGGGGGGGGAAGGGGTGTTATGCAGTGTTGGAGGATAGTGTGTTGTGGAGTGCTTTGTCTCTGAGGTTACGGGTTGGGTTGTGTTAGGAATAAGGTCTTGTGTGCTTGTGTTTTGTATGTATTGTGTGTGTTTACCTGTCAATACTTGCCTCTCATTGTTTACGGGGCAGTCAAGTCTAGCTCCATATGCCCCACCTGCCCGCCTTGTTGTACCTGTTGCATCTGAATTTAAGTATTCTGAGTTTCAAATTCTTTGGTGACTCGGGTCTTTGTGGATGGAGAGGTCGTCTTCCACAACACTTTTCTATTACAGCATTCCACTTGTTAGCTGCCCATACAAGGTACGAGTATTTCCTTATGTTCCTTTCGCTCATTTGCGTTTCCAGCTTCCACCTATTTCCTCTTGTCCTGCTTTCTTTCAATCTGAAAAGGTTATCCTCTATTTTTATCCAACTTGTCTATGCCCCCTCAGTATCTTGTATGGTGTGATCATATCATCTCTGTTACTTCTAGCCAGGGTTGTGAGGTTTATTTCCGTTAGCATATCTGCGATGCTTAATCCTCCTAGGTCTGGTGTTGGAGGTGGTGGTGGAGAGGAGGAGAATGATGAAGCCCGGTGTTGGGGGAGTGAGGGAGGGCGGGCGGGGTGGCGGGGAGCAGAAGATGTGTTGAGAGACGGGCACTGGTGAGTATTGTGGTGGATGTGGCGGCGGTGTCCGAGCAGAGGCAGCATTGTCTCCCCGGGCGAGCGGGAGGTACTTGGGGCGGGCCTTCACGTCCGGCACTCGAAACCCTTCTCCATCACGGACCACTCCACCACACACTCACCCCAACACACCCGGCTCTACTCGCCTCTTCTTCCTTCACCACCTGCCTCTACTCTGCTACCTCTTAACTCTCCGCCTCCACAACAGTATAACAAGACCACACATCTTGCATTAAAAGAAGAGAAAGCCGTAGCTGGGAGTAGAGAGGACTCCAAGTCTATCCCAGCAGCACACATGATCAGAACAACATCAGCAGCAGCTCCCCCGCCAGACGGGCCCATGTTCGTGAAGAGCCAGTCTTGAGTACGCAACCCGAGCATGGAACCCGGGCCCATGTTCGTGAAGAGCCAGTCTTGAGTACGCAACCCGAGCATGGAACCCGGGCCCATGTTCGTGAAGAGCCAGTCTTGAGTACGCAACCCGAGCATGGAACCCTCACCTGAAAAAACACAAAGTACAACTTTAGTTTCAAAGATATTTAGTAAGGGTCATTCCTAAGTAAGAGGGAAGACTGGGGGGAACCAGAGGGGACGCGGTATAGGCAGGTTGTAATATACACATACAAGTTTCTCAGGGGATTTGACAAAGTAGACAAAGGAACATTGTTCAAAGCTAGAAACTGCGGGACTTGGGCACAGGTGGAAACTAGAGCTATGCGAGTCGGAGAAATGCGAGAAAGACTTAAAGTTGTCAGTAAGTGGAATGTATTATACGAAGCAGCGGATAGTGTAAATATTGCATTGTAAATGTAAATATGGTAAGACAACTGTAGGAATGGTGTAGAGGCTACGGGCCTCCAAAAAGGAGGTGAACACCAAACGCTTTGGAGGCTGACTCCATACACAGTTTCAAGTGTAGATATGATAGAGTCCAATAGGCTTAGGAACCTGTACACCTGTTGATTGACAATTGAGAGGCGGGACCAAAGAGCCAGAGCTCAACCCCCGCAAGCACAAATAGTCGAGTACCAACACCCCCCCCTCTTCCCGGTCCGGTCAACAACACACGTCCCTGACAGAAGAATGATGATAAAAATAGAGCTGATATAAACACATTCAAGGAGGCAGGAAGGAGGCTCACGAACATAAGATACCACTGGTCAACGTCGGTGATTTCAACCATGGAAAATTCGAATGTGACACAGGGGATGTAAGAGGAGAGTGTGAGGCACGACGACCTAAACTTGTAAAGTAACGGACAGACTCTTACTCACCTAGTTGTGCTTGCGGGGGTTGAGCTCTGGCTCTTTGGTCCCGCCTCTCAACTGTCAATCAACTGGTGTACAGATTCCTGAGCCTACTGGGCTCTATCATATCTACATTTGAAACTGTGTATGGAGTCAGCCTCCACCACATCACTGCCTAATGCATTCCATCCGTTAACTACTCTGACACTGAAAAAATTCTTTCTAACGTCCCTGTGGCTCATGTGGGTACTAAGTTTCCACCTGTGTCCCCTTGTTCGTGTCCCACCCATCTTAACATGTGAGTGAGGACACGAGAGTGAAGAGAGGTACCAGCAAGACTCTTACCTTGTATAGACATGAAACACGACCCATTAAGATAGGACACGGTGCCCAGGTCTTTGGAAACCTAATAATGATCAAAGTCATTAACATAATAAGAATAAACGAAACTACAGAAGGCTTCTTGCCCTCAAAGAGGCCACTCCTACTTGTATTCACCTAAAGTTTTATGTATATATATATATATATATATATATATATATATATATATATATATATATATATATATATATATATATATATATATATTAGTATATTTTGGTAGCAGTCTTTCCTGTAGACATATATTATTAAATATGACCGAAAAAGTAAGATTAATAATTCTAACACGAATTTTTTCAATCTTTCGTACATTTCTTTTCACTGTTGGAGGTAATTCAAAAATCAATTCTCCAAAATTCATTTTTATTTCTAGTCTGACGCAACACTTGAGCGCGTTTCGTAAAACTTATTACATTTTCAAAGACTTTAGTTAACATATACGCAACTGAATAGAACTTACTGAATAGAATAGAACATCTCCGATTTTGTTTATATCTACATTTGAGTGAGGTGGATGGGGTGAGGTGGTATTTAATAAGGTATTAATTTCATCAACACAAACCAGAACATGAAACAATGGGTATTGAATAGAAGTGATTGTAGAAAGCCTATTGGTCCATATTTCTTTATGCTTCTATATTGGAGCGGAGTCTTGAGGTGGGTAGAATATAGTTGTGCATTAATTGGCTGTTGATTACTGGTGTTGACTTATTGATGTGTAATGCCTCGGAAACGTCAAGCCGTCTGCTATCGCTGTATCTATCGATGATTTCTGTGTTGTTTACTAGGATTTCTCTGGCGATGGTTTGGTTGTGGGAAGAGATTATATGTTCCTTAATGGAGCCCTGTTGCTTATGCATCGTTAAACGCCTAGAAAGAGATGTTGTTGTCTTGCCTATATACTGGGTTTTTTGGAGCTTACAGTCCCCAAGAGGGCATTTGAAGGCATAGACGACGTTAGTCTCTTTTAAAGCGTTCTGTTTTGTGTCTGGAGAGTTTCTCATGAGTAGGCTGGCCGTTTTTCTGGTTTTATAGTAAATCGTCAGTTGTATCCTTTGATTTTTGTCTGTAGGGATAACGTTTCTATTAACAATATCTTTCAGGACCCTTTCCTCCGTTTTATGAGCTGTGGAAAAGAAGTTCCTGTAAAATAGTCTAATAGGGGGTATAGGTGTTGTGTTGGTTGTCTCTTCAGAGGTTGCATGGCGTTTCACTTTCCTTCTTATGATGTCTTCGACGAAACCATTGGAGAAGCCGTTGTTGACTAGGACCTGCCTTACCCTACAGAGTTCTTCGTCGACTTGCTTCCATTCTGAGCTGTGGCTGAGAGCACGGTCGACATATGCGTTAACAACACTCCTCTTGTACCTATCTGGGCAGTCGCTTTTGGCATTTAGGCACATTCCTATGTTCGTTTCCTTAGTGTAGACTGCAGTGTAGAAACCTCCGCTCTTTTCCATGACTGTTACATCTAGAAAGGGCAGCTTCCCATCCTTTTCCATCTCGTAAGTGAAACGCAGCACGGAACTCCGCTCAAATGCCTCCTTCAACTCCTGCAGATGTCTGACATCAGGTACCGGTGTGAAAATGTCGTCAACATACCTGCAGTATATGGCCGGTTTCATGTTCATGTCGACTAAGACTTTTTGCTCGATGGTACCCATGTAGAAGTTTGCAAACAGGACACCTAGGGGAGAACCCATGGCGACCCCATCTACTTGCTTATACATGTGCCCATCCGGGCTCAAGAAGGGTGCCTCTTTAGTACAAGCTTGGAGTAGTTTCCTTAGGATATTTTCTGGTATGTCAAGAGGAGTACAGGCTGGATCACGATACACTCTGTCGGCTATCATCCCGATTGTCTCGTCCACTGGTACGTTAGTGAACAGCGATTCTACGTCCAACGAGGCTCTTATTCCTGTGGCCCGTGTGCCCCGCAGTAAGTCATAGTTGCCCCATAGTTGTCAGAAGAGGTGACAAGTCGCCAATATACATCATTCTTAAAAAAGACGAATATCTGGCGAAAATGAACCTCATACTCTCTGACCAAACTAAATTCCAAAGGGTAATGAAGGACACTACAGCCGAATTGAAAGCAAAGGTCAACAGACTTATCGAAACTGTGAACGCCAAGAAATCAGGACTCCACCTGCCAAAGATTATTGGGGAATATAAACCTGGATGTGCGTATGGAAATGTCAAGACACACAAGCCTGGAAACCCACTTCGGCCAATCATTAGCCAGATACCCACACCCACGTACAGACTAGCGAAGCGACTCAACGGCCTGCTGACTCCTTATGTCCCTTGCGCCTTCAGCCTGAAGTCGCCAAAGGAATTTGTTGACTTACTGCGGGGCACACGGGCCACAGGAATAAGAGCCTCGTTGGACGTAGAATCGCTGTTCACTAACGTACCAGTGGACGAGACAATCGGGATGATAGCCGACAGAGTGTATCGTGATCCAGCCTGTACTCCTCTTGACATACCAGAAAATATCCTAAGGAAACTACTCCAAGCTTGTACTAAAGAGGCACCCTTCTTGAGCCCGGATGGGCACATGTATAAGCAAGTAGATGGGGTCGCCATGGGTTCTCCCCTAGGTGTCCTGTTTGCAAACTTCTACATGGGTACCATCGAGCAAAAAGTCTTAGTCGACATGAACATGAAACCGGCCATATACTGCAGGTATGTTGACGACATTTTCACACAGGTACCTGATGTCAGACATCTGCAGGAGTTGAAGGAGGCATTTGAGCGGAGTTCCATGCTGCGTTTCACTTACGAGATGGAAAAGGATGGGAAGCTGCCCTTTCTAGATGTAACAGTCATGGAAAAGAGCGGAGGTTTCTACACTGCAGTCTACACTAAGGAAACGAACATAGGAATGTGCCTAAATGCCAAAAGCGACTGCCCAGATAGGTACAAGAGGAGTGTTGTTAACGCATACGTCGACCGTGCTCTCAGCCACAGCTCAGAATGGAAGCAAGTCGACGAAGAACTCTGTAGGGTAAGGCAGGTCCTAGTCAACAACGGCTTCTCCAATGGTTTCGTCGAAGACATCATAAGAAGGAAAGTGAAAAGCCATGCAACCTCTGAAGAGACAACTAACACAACACCTATACCCCCTATTAGACTATTTTACAGGAACTTCTTTTCCACAGCTCATAAAACGGAGGAAAGGGTCCTGAAAGATATTGTTAATAGAAACGTTATCCCTACAGACAAAAATCAGAGGATACAACTGACGACTTACTATAAAACCAGAAAAACGGCCAGCCTACTCATGAGAAACTCTCCAGACACAAAACAGAACGCTTTAAAAGAGACTAACGTCGTCTATGCCTTCAAATGCCCTCTTGGGGACTGTAAGCTCCAAAAACCCAGTATATAGGCAAGACAACAACATCTCTTTCTAGGCGTTTAACGATGCATAAGCAACAGGGCTCCATTAAGGAACATATAATCTCTTCCCACAACCAAACCATCGCCAGAGAAATCCTAGTAAACAACACAGAAATCATCGATAGATACAGCGATAGCAGGCGGCTTGACGTTTGCGAGGCACTACACATTAAGAAGTCAACACCAGCAATCAACAGCCAATTAATGCACAACTATATTCTACCCACCTCAAGACTCCGCTCCAATATAGAAGCATAAAGAAATATGGACCAATAGGCTTTCTACAATCACTTCTATTCAATACCCATTGTTTCATGTTCTGGCTTGTGTTGATGAAATTAATACCTTATTAAATACCACCTCACCCCATCCACCTCACTCAAATGTAGATATAAACAAAATCGGAGATGTTCTATTCTATTCAGTAAGTTCTATTCAGTTGTGTATATGTTAACTAAAGTCTTTGAAAATGTAATAAGTTTTACGAAACGCGCTCAAGTGTCGCGTCAGACTAGAAATAAAAATGAATTTTGGAGAATTGATTTTTGAATTACCTCCAACAGTGAAAAGAAATGTACGAAAGATTGAAAAAAAAATTCGTGTTAGAATTATTAATCTTACTTTTTCGGTCATATTTAATAATATATATATATATATATATATATATATATATATATATATATATATATATATATATATATATATATATATATATATATATAAACCAGTATTTACCCAGGTCTTAACTAAATCGAAAATTATCCATTATAAGAAAACATACGTAGTAACGATGTGTACATAAACAACAATGGTTCAGAGCCGGACGCTCGATCCTGTCTCTCACAATTGCTACACCAATACGTCATGGCTTTAGATGCTATGGAAGACGAGCAAAATGTGGATATAACACTTTCTCGACACCTATGACCGTGGTTAATTAATTGTTGACCCGAAGAGTTAGTGTTGTGGAGAGCGTCACAGCCTGCGAGTGAACATTTGAACATTCCGCCAAAGCAACATGTGCAGCACCTTCCTCCCCCTTCTTCCCCGCGTTAAGAAAACCCGCTGGGTTGTTCAACCTGTCACTTGCACAGAGGCGCAGCTGTGCATTTACCTGCCTCAAGTGAACAGTGTAAAACATAATGTCTTACAACCCCTTAGTTTTGTTTTCCTGCGCATGCAGAATGGGGGGGGAAGGGGAACTTTTAAAAGACAGTATCTATAGTTAACAAAAGATGCTTTACTAACTCAGTGTGGTTAGAGTACAGTAACTCGGTAACTTTAGTACACATTCGTAATGTGTACACTTTCAGTGCTCAACAGGTACATAAGTGTACCACATATTCGTAATGTGTACACTCTCGGGGCTCAACAGGTACCCGTGTGTACGTCCAGTGTAACACTCCCCAGGGGTCAACAGGTACCAGTGTAACACTCCCCAGGGGTCAACAGGTACCAGTGTAACACTCCCCAGGGGTCAACAGGTACCAGTGTAACACTCCCCAGGGGTCAACAGGTACCAGTGTAACACTCCCCAGGGGTCAACAGGTACCAGTGTAACACCCCCAGGGGTCAACAGGTACCAGTGTAACACCCCCAGGGGTCAACAGGTACCAGTGTAACACCCCCAGGGGTCAACAGGTACCAGTGTAACACCCCCAGGGGTCAACAGGTACCAGTGTAACACCCCCAGGGGTCAACAGGTACCAGTGTAACCCCCCCCAGGGGTCAACAGGTACCAGTGTAACCCCCCCCCCCAGGGGTCAACAGGTACCAGTGTAACCCCCCCCCCCAGGGGTCAACAGGTACCAGTGTAACACCCCCAGGGGTCAACAGGTACCAGTGTAACCCCCCCCAGGGGTCAACAGGTACCAGTGTAACCCCCCCCCAGGGGTCAACAGGTACCAGTGTAACCCCCCCAGGGGTCAACAGGTACCAGTGTAACACCCCCAGGGGTCAACAGGTACCAGTGTAACACCCCCAGGGGTCAACAGGTACCAGTGTAACCCCCCCAGGGGTCAACAGGTACCAGTGTAACACCCCCAGGGGTCAACAGGTACCAGTGTAACCCCCCAGGGGTCAACAGGTACCAGTGTAACACCCCCAGGGGTCAACAGGTACCAGTGTAACACCCCCAGGGGTCAACAGGTACCAGTGTAACACCCCCAGGGGTCAACAGGTACCAGTGTAACCCCCCCAGGGGTCAACAGGTACCAGTGTAACTCCCCCAGGGGTCAACAGGTGCCTGTGTAACCCCCCCCCCCCAGGGGTCAACAGGTACCAGTGTAACCCCCCCCAGGGGTCAACAGGTACCAGTGTAACCCCCCCCCCCCAGGGGTTAACAGGTACCAGTGTAACACCCCCAGGGGTCAACAGGTACCAGTGTAACCCCCCCAGGGGTCAACAGGTACCAGTGTAACACCCCCAGGGGTCAACAGGTACCAGTGTAACCCACCCCAGGGGTCAACAGGTACCAGTGTAACCCCCCCCAGGGGTCAACAGGTACCAGTGTAACCCCCCCCCAGGGGTCAACAGGTACCAGTGTAACACCCCCAGGGGTCAACAGGTACCAGTGTAACCCCCCCCCCAGGGGTCAACAGGTACCAGTGTAACCCCCCCAGGGGTCAACAGGTACCAGTGTAACCCCCCCAGGGGTCAACAGGTACCAGTGTAACACCCCCAGGGGTCAACAGGTACCAGTGTAACCCCCCCAGGGGTCAACAGGTACCAGTGTAACACCCCCAGGGGTCAACAGGTACCAGTGTAACCCCCCCCCCCCAGGGGTCAACAGGTACCAGTGTAACCCCCCCAGGGGTCAACAGGTACCAGTGTAACCCCCCCAGGGGTCAACAGGTACCAGTGTAACCCCCCCAGGGGTCAACAGGTACCAGTGTAACCCCCCCAGGGGTCAACAGGTACCAGTGTAACCCCCCCAGGGGTCAACAGGTGCCTGTGTAACCCCCCCAGGGGTCAACAGGTACCAGTGTAACCCCCCCAGGGGTCAACAGGTACCAGTGTAACCCCCCCCCAGGGGTCAACAGGTACCAGTGTAACCCCCCCCCAGGGGTCAACAGGTACCAGTGTAACCCCCCCAGGGGTCAACAGGTACCAGTGTAACCCCCCCAGGGGTCAACAGGTACCAGTGTAACACCCCCAGGGGTCAACAGGTGCCTGTGTAACCCCCCCAGGGGTCAACAGGTACCAGTGTAACCCCCCCAGGGGTCAACAGGTGCCTGTGTCCGTTACACTGGACCACCCGCGCCTCCCCCATTACAAGTCTTGCACTTCCCCAGAGCTTTCCTCTGAATTTATAATGCCTCCTATTTTAGTATCTTCTGATTGTTTATGTAATGGAAGCTCTTGTAAATGTTTTTGGTGTATATTAAGAATACTGGCGGTGCCACGAGAGGTTCCTGCAGTACACCACACGTAACTGAAGCTCATGTTGATGTTACCTTGGGTAACTGTGCTTCTTAGCTCTCAAGTCCGTGTTATGGCATAGCATTCCCCAAGGCCTACATGCTGACTTTTCCTGCACCCTCGTGAGGGAAAACCTTATCCATGGTGCAGATAAACACGCCTCGTACCATCTCCATACTTTCTTAATTTACCAGATAGTCACTGGAGGCCGGGCTGCCAGTAGGTGGAGGCTGGGCTGCCAGTGGGTGGAGGCTGGGCTGCCAGTAGGTGGAGGCTGGGCTGCCAGTGGGTGGAGGCTGGGCTGCCAGTAGGTGGAGGCTGGGCTGCCAGTGGGTGGAGGCTGGGCTGCCAGTAGGTGGAGGCTGGGCTGCCAGTGGGTGGAGGCTGGGCTGCCAGTAGGTGGAGGCTGGGCTGCCAGTAGGTGGAGGCTGGGCTGCCAGTAGGTGGAGGCTGGGCTGCCAGTAGGTGGAGGCCGGGCTGCCAGTAGGTGGAGGCTGGGCTGCCAGTGGGTTTAGGCCGGGCTGCCAGTAGGTGGAGGCTGGGCTGCCAGTAGGTGGAGGCTGGGCTGCCAGTGGGTGGAGGCCGGGCTGCCAGTAGGTGGAGGCCGGGCTGCCAGTAGGTGGAGGCTGGGCTGCCAGTAGGTGGAGGCTGGGCTGCCAGTGGGTTTAGGCCGGGCTGCCAGTAGGTGGAGGCTGGGCTGCCAGTAGGTGGAGGCTGGGCTGCCAGTGGGTGGAGGCCGGGCTGCCAGTAGGTGGAGGCCGGGCTGCCAGTAGGTGGAGGCCGGGCTGCCAGTAGGTGGAGGCCGGGCTGCCGGTGGGTGGAGGCCGGGCTGCCGGTGGGTGGAGACCGGGCTGCCGGTGGGTGGAGGCCGGGCTGCCGGTGGGTGGAGGCCGGGCTGCCGGTGGGTGGAGGCCGGGCTGCCGGTGGGTGGAGGTGAGCCAGGGGGGGGGGGGGCGTGTGAGACAGGGGCGCTGCTGTCCGCCCCGCCCCCCCCCCCCCCTCACTGTAACAACGTCCAGGTGGGGTCCCTGACGGCTGCTACACTTGGTATAAGGTTTCAGGTTTTGTGCAAGTAAAAGGAACACTCAAGCGTGTTCTTGAAGAATTTAGGGTGGGAAACTATGAGGGCAGCAGCAGGCGGGGGGGGGGGGGTAGTCTTGTAAGTAGTTAAATGACAGCATTACCTCGGACAGTTGTAGCAATAGGTTGTCGAGATAATGACAGGTTGTGTAAATATTACCAGCCTCTCATTGGCCAGTACTTGGGCGAGATATAAATAGGCGCTCCCTCTTTGGCGCCAATAGGCCGCCTGCAGTTTCCTGTATTGTTGCTGGAACCAATCGTTTTGGCGTTCGCCTTTCCATTGGAGACTTTCGGCGCCGTGGAGAGGGGGGGGGGACCTGTTGCCTGGGTAACAGCTTCTCCTGCATATCAACCTACCCTGGTTTTGCGCCCTGGTGAGTCCACTCTAGACCGACAACCAGAGCGCAACTCCATAATCTCCTGAGACTGTTGGATGCCTACTACTGCTATCATCTCACAATTGTGTACCGGGCTGCCTTGGTACCAAGTATACTGCCGAGGCAGCACTAGTTAGTTAGTAACAGTTATTTGACAGTTGAGAGGCGGGCCGAAAGAGCAGAGCTCAACCCCCGCAAGCACAACTAGATGGATGCACAGTGTAAACATAGGTGAGGTTACGAGGAGAACACCAGAAGGCACTCTTCCTATACTCAAGCTCACGCCAGCCAGTAGCACATGTATAATTCAACCATATTGCAATAGCGTCCATGGGAATTGACCGAGAGAAATGCAATGCTGATACAACTATTATTTGTACCTCGTGCTCCGGCCACCACCACCACCCTCATCCTATTAGTATATTGTTAAAAGCAGTTGACGCGGTTGTGGTGTAGGTGAGGGAGAAGACTGGGGTGACTGGTGCTACACTGGACTGGGCTAGGAAGTACCCGAGGGACAGAAAGCACAGTCAGAGAGGTGGTTTGAAACTGGATGACCATATCAAGTGGGTTGCCACAAGGCTCCACCCTGGGACCACAGCTCTTCCTGATGTATGTGGACGACTGATCGGAAGGAGTCGAGCCTGACTGAGCCTGAGTCCACTCCAGGGTCTCCTGAGGTGTTCAGGAGGGAGTGATCTCATACATGTCGGTGTGTATAGAGGTGGAACGTGAAAACAGATAATGACTGCAAGTAATTACAGGCGATCTTTATCAAACTCCAAGAGTGGGCAAGCAAATAGTTGCTGATATTCAAACTTGCCAAGTAAAAGGTAATAAAGATGGGGGGGGGGGGGGGGAAGTAGAGTCACACATGAACAGGGCAACATCAGCAGCGTACGGACCACTGAAAAACACAAGAGCATCGTCTAGAAACCTAGATCACGACTCTTGGAGGCAAACTAAACAACATTAGTTAGACCAATACTTGAATATGCATCGCCGGCAATCTGCAGCTTGTAAAGCACAAAACCCAAATTGAAGAGTATAGTTGTTTACAACAAGGTTGGTGCTAGAGCTAATGGAACTAAATCTCACAACCCAAGACGATATAACAACATACAAACTACCAAAGGAAAAATACAAGGCAGAAAAGGACAGCCTCTTCAAACTGAGAGAAAAATGATACGAGAGAAGATAAGTGGAAACTGGAAACGTAAATGAGTTTAAGAAATGTAAACAAACACTCGTACCTTGTAGGCGGGTGGTGGAGGTGTGGCATGCACTGATACAAGTTGTGGAGGTCACCGCAGTCCTTAACTTTAACGCCACATTTGACAAGGAATTCAAACGTCAGAATAGTTCAATTTTATCATAACGGATACAACAATGGTAGTGTTTGGGGCATAATGGGGCAGCCGTCACTCTCCCGCACACAGTGATGGGCAACTACCCTCTCACCACCACTACCATCACCACCACCACCACCTTGTGTTGGTTCTGGGCATCAGTGTCCTGCGGCCCGGTCTCGGACCACGCCTCCTGGTTAGACACAGCTTCTTGCAGCAGATCAGGCTCAATTGATCAGGTTTATTTGGAGACGTTTATTAAGCTCTGTCTTAACGTGAATGGTTAGCTAGTTAGGCCCTTTATGCTTAGAGGAAGAGGGTTTGAAGATCTTGATCCCTTAATGGTGATAGAATTCTCTTGCCGTACTTACTGCAATTCTGCTTTCCAATGGTTGCTAACTTGCACTTCCTGCCACGTCCAATGGCTGCTAACTTGCACTTCCTGCCACGTCCAATGGCTGCTAACTAGCACTTCCTGCCACGTCCAATGGCTGCTAACTAGCACTTCTGCCACGTCCAATAGCTGCTAACTAGCACTTCTGCCACGTCCAATGGCCGCTAACTAGCACTTCTGCCACGTCCAATGGCTGCTAACTTGCACTTCCTGCCACGTCCAATGGCTGCTAACTTGCACTTCCTGCCACGTCCAATGGCTGCTAACTTGCACTTCCTGCCACGTCCAATGGCTGCTAACTTGCACTTCCTGCCACGTCCAATGGCTGCTAACTAGCACTTCTGCCACGTCCAATGGCTGCTAACTAGCACTTCTGCCACGTCCAATGGCTGCTAACTTGCACTTCCTGCCACGTCCAATGGCTGCTAACTTGCACTTCCTGCCACGTCCAATGGCTGCTAACTTGCACTTCCTGCCACGTCCAATGGCTGCTAACTTGCACTTCCTGCCACGTCCAATGGCTGCTAACTAGCACTTCTGCCACGTCCAATGGCTGCTAACTAGCACTTCTGCCACGTCCAATGGCTGCTAACTTGCACTTCCTGCCACGTCCAGTGGCTGCTAACTTGCACTTCCTACCACGTCCAATGGCTGCTAACTTGCACTTCCTGCCACGTCCAATGGCTGCTAACTTACACTTCCTGCCACGTCCAATGGCTGCTAACTTGCACTTCCTGCCACGTCCAATGGCTGCTAACTTGCACTTCCTGCCACGTCCAATGGCTGCTAACTTGCACTTCCTGCCACGTCTCCTGGTTTCATGAGTTATTTCTATGTGCAAATTTTGAACCAGTCCCTCAAATACCTTTGACGTTATTAGGACATGTTCTCCAGCTCAGCAGCTGCTGGAATATTCACAGGGCGCTGTTATTGTGAACAATATCCCACCAGAGCGCACGAGTCTCTTAAACACTGTGATCATTGGTATGTCATCTCCTGTTTGGAAAGGTTTGTGTTGCCCAACCTGTCCCTGTTCTTGTCGTGTGACACCTACTTTATTGTGTTCTGTAATGGCGAGGTGTTCATACATGATTGCTCCCAGATTGTTTACATTGCTTTTTCGTGTTGTAGCACTATAGAGGGGGGGAGAGTGGGGGGCAGGAGGGGGGAGAGTGGGGGCAGGAGGGGGGAGAGTGGGGGCAGGAGGGGGGGAGGGGGGGAGTGGGGGCAGGAGGGGGAGAGGGGGCTCTTAGAAATCTGGGTGAATTTACTGGGTGATGTGACTACCGCCTTTGTCGTGGCTGAACTGTGTAATTTTCTGTTTTGTTAATGGCATGTGTGGGCTGACCCACACGCCCCTAGCATTTGTGGGCTGACCCCCACGCCCCTAGCATTTGTGGGCTGACCCACACGCCCCTAGCATGTGTGGGCTGACCCCCCACGCCCCTAGCATTTGTGGGCTGACCCACACGCCCCTAGCATGTGTGGGCTGACCCACACGCCCCTAGCATGTGTGGGCTGACCCACACGCCCCTAGCATGTGTGGGCTGACCCCCCACGCCCCTAGCATTTGTGGGCTGACCCACACGCCCCTAGCATGTGTGGGCTGACCCACACGCCCCTAGCATGTGTGGGCTGACCCACACGCCCCTAGCATGTGTGGGCTGACCCACACGCCCCTAGCATGTGTGGGCTGACCCACACGCCCCAAGCATGTGTGGGCTGACCCACACGCCCCTAGCATGTGTGGGCTGACCCACACGCCCCTAGCATTTGTGGGCTGACCCACACGCCCCTAGCATGTGTGGGCTGACCCACACGCCCCTAGCATGTGTGGGCTGACCCACACGCCCCTAGCATATGTGGGCTGACCCACACGCCCCTAGCATTTGTGGGCTGACCCACTCGCCCCTAGCATGTGTGGGCTGACTCACACGCCCCTAGCATGTGTGGGCTGACCCACACGCCCCTAGCATTTGTGGGCTGACCCACACGCCCCTAGCATGTGAGGGCTGACCCACACGCCCCTAGCATTTGTGGGCTGACCCACACGCCCCTAGCATTTGTGGGCTGACCCACACGCCCCTAGCATGTGTGGGCTGACCCACACGCCCCTAGCATGTGTGGGCTGACCCACACGCCCCTAGCATGTGTGGGCTGACCCACACGCCCCTAGCATTTGTGGGCTGACCCACACGCCCCTAGCATTTGTGGGCTGACCCACACGCCCCTAGCATGTGTGGG
>NC_091241.1:4845941-4890941 GCF_040958095.1 Procambarus clarkii | reverse complement strand
GGGGGTGGATGGGGAGCGGGAAAAGTTAGAAAGGGGGAGATATAAAGTGGGAACTAAGAGAGGGAATTAGGGAAAGTAGATAGTGTGGGTGGGGGGGGATTGATGATAATGGGGGGGGGATGGGGAGTGAGAGAAAGGGAGGGGGTGGAGATAAAGAGGGAGTAGGGGGGGGGGCGAGGAACAATACCCGGGCGGTGTTGGCTGACTGACAATGGCGGCGTTGAGAGCTGAGAACAAGACCCCTCTGTCTTCTTCTTGCCTCTCCCCCTCCCCTCTCTCCCTCCCCCCTCCCCTCCCCTCTCCCCGTCTCTCCCCTGCCCCCCCCCAGTCTCTCCCCTCTCCCCCTCTCTATCTCCTTACTCTTCTCCCCTCAGCTTCTCCCCTCGCCCTTCGGGTACTCATCAACTTGTGCTTGTTGGAGCTTAGCTTGAGCGTTTTGACCGTGCTTGTCAACCTTGAGCCAACTGGTGCACATATTCCCCAAGCCTGTTGGGCTCTGTCATATCTACATTTGTAGCTGTGTATAGTCTCTCTCTCTCTCTCCGCCACTTAGCGCATTCCATTTCCGCTTATGACTCCTTGTTCGTGTACCACCCGTGCTAAATTATATGTTCTTATCTGGTCAGTTCCCCTGGGTATTGTATATGTGGTGATCATGTCTCTGATGTTTCTTCTCTCAGTAACGTGAGGATTGACTCGTTTAGTCTTTTGCTTAATAAGAACAACATGCTGGCGTTGCATATTCCTAAATTGGTCTAACATATGTGGTATAGCAGATGGTGAACCTTGCACGTGCAGCTGATTGTATTCAGTTTATGTGGGTTTTGGATGACGCGTGTGTGTGGTGTGACCCCCCCCCTCAGGTGTTTGTGTCTGTGGTCATCTATATATACTCAAGTAGTGGGGTTGTGTAGGGTTGGGTGCTAGCTCAGGGGCCTCGCCTTAAGAGTAGTCTGTAGTGTGATGCATCGACTCCTCACCTTCTTGTTGCTAAAGTATTACTGTATTGACTTGTTCTATCACTTCCTCTAGTCCATTCTAGACGCTCATCACTAACTCCTATGTCACTCAAGTTTCCATTCATTTGCTTTTGTTCTGCTCCGCTTTGTAATGAATGTATTTTCTAAACGCAATCAATTTTAGTGAGAATCTTGTATTTTGTGGTCATGTCCCCTCTCTCTGTGATGCGTCTCTCCTCGGGTGTGGTGAGGACGAGCTTCCTTTGTCTTTACTAACTGTTCAATCTGACTGTTGTGGTACGAGTCATGTTGCATTCTTCTGGACCTTGTCTTGTTACTGTGTGTCTGTTACTGTAGAGGGATGTGTAGAGGGGCAGGTTCGTCAGTGTGGCAGCATACTCCATAATGGGCCTAACATATGTTGTACATAGTTGTGTGTAGGCCTCCTTTCATAGGTGGCTAGGCCTGTATATTCAGCTTTTGTTAATTGGCACAGTGTGTGTTGATGGTGTTATGCTATGTATGTAGGAGGCCTGCAAGTTGCATCACCTCACAGGTCCTTCCCTTTTGCTGCTTCAAGCACTTTGTAGTGTTTGTCTTCCCTGGGTCTTCCTGCTCCCTCCTCGGTACTACTCGTATCCTTCCATTTATCTGGGTGTAAGTCAAACACCATTCCTCTCGCTATCTCTGAGGTTGCTCTGCATCTCTCATTTTTTACACTCCCAGTGTGTTCTGACTCTCCATAAATTGTCAGCAAACTTTGATGTAAATATAGAGACTTGTTCATTTAGGTCATTTACAGGGACGGAGAGGAGTGTAAGCGCCAGTACTGACCCCGGGGAGTACGCCACTTGTAGCCTCTCTCCACGCCTCTTTCCTTACCATACATAACCTTCTTTCTTATAAGGTTATCTAATAACATAACTCTGGTCACAAATAGCTACCCAACCACTTGGGCTGGACGGTAGAGCGACGGTCTCGCTTCATGCAGATCGGCGTTCAATCCCCGACCGTCCAAGTGGTTGGGCACCATTCCTTTCCCTCCGTTCCATCCCAAATCCTTATCCTGACCCCTTCCCAGTGCTATAGTCGTAATGACTTGGCGCTTTCCCTTGATAATTCCTTCCTCCTCCCCCCCCCTCCCCCCGCCACCCTCGAAAAACTAGGCTTGGTAGCACTATAAATATGCACTAGTCGCATACCACTGAGAAAAATACAAATATGCAAATTCCAACAACTCGAGACACTGTCTCAAGAACGACAAGGAAGGTTGTGTGAAGAAAAAAAAAGATTGAACTAAAGTTAAAAGAATCATATAAAATCCAGGAGAGGCAAAGAGGGCAAAAGGTCATTAGTAAAATGGAGAGGAATTTAAAACACTTTTTCTACTTTGCAAAATCGAGGGCAAAAAGTACAATCTCCCCTGGGCAAGGGGGAGACAACTTTCACAGATGACAAAGTAATGAGGAAAATACTGAGCACACAGTATTTATCTTATGCATTCCAACGACCATACCACGGCCATTTGCCAACGACCATACCACGGCCATTTGCCAACGACCATACCACGGCCATTTGCCAACGGCCATACCACGGCCATTTGCCAACGGCCATACCACGGCCATTTGCCAACGACCATACCACGGCCATTTGCCAACGGCCATACCACGGCCATTTGCCAACGACCATACCACGGCCATTTGCCAACGACCATACCACGGCCATTTGCCAACGACCATACCACGGCCATTTGCCAACGACCATACCACGGCCATTTGCCAACGGCCATACCACGGCCATTTGCCAACGACCATACCACGGCCATTTGCCAACGGCCATACCACGGCCATTTGCCAACGGCCATACCACGGCCATTTGCCAACGGCCATACCACGTTGAGAACACCGCTTCTCGTCCGATCAGCGAAGTTAAGCAACGTTGGGTTTGGTTAGTACTTGGATGGGTGACCGCCTGGGAACACCAAATGCTGTTGGCAATAATGTTTTCAGGAGGCCTGGTCGACGACCGGGCCGCTGGGACGCTAAGCCCCGGAAGCACGTAAAGGTAACCTCAAGGTATGCATCGATGCGTCGACAAGGAAAGCGCCCACTGGGGCGCCGGTACCTGTGTGGGTAGCACGCTGGACACGTAATCCTGTGGCCCGGGTTCGATTCCTGGCGCCGGCGAGAAACAAAAATGGGCAGAATTTCTTTCACCCTGATGCTCCTGTTACCTAGTAGTAAATAGGTATCTGGGAGTTAACCAGCTGTTACGGGCTGCTTCCTGTGTAGTGTGCGTACTCACCTAATTGTGCTTGCGGGGGGGTTGAGCTCTTTCTCTTTGGTCCCGCCTCTCAATCAACAGGTGTACAGGTTCCTGAGCCTATTGGGCTCTGTCATATCTACACTTGAAACTGTGTATGGAGTCAGCCTCCACCACATCACTTCCTAATGCATTTCATTTGTCAACTCTCACACTAAAAAAGTTCTTTCTAATATCTCTGTGGCTCATTTGGGCACTCAGTTTCCACCTGTGTCCCCTAGTGCGTGTGCCCCCTTGTGTTAAATAGCCTGTCTTTATCTACCATATCAATTCCCTTGAGAATCTTGAATGTGGTGATCATGTCCCCCCTAACTCTTCTATCTTCCAGCGAAGTGAGGTTTATTTCCCGTAGTCTCTCCTCGTAGCTCATACCTCTCAGCTCGGGTACTGGCCTGGTGGCAAACCTTTGACCCTTTTCCAGTTTAGTCTTATCCTTGACTTGACTCGTGTGTGTGTGTGTGTGTGTGTGTGTGTGTGTGTGTGTGTGTGTGTGTGTGTGTGTGTGTGTGTGTGTGTGTGTGTGTGTGTGTGAAAGAAAATTAGTTAGCTAGTAGTTAGTAACAGTTGACTGACAGTTGAGAGGCGGGCCGAAAGAGCAGAGCTCAACCCCCGCAAGCACAACTAGGTGAATACAGTACTGTTCTATTTTCAGTGAGTCCCTACACACATTGAAGATCAATAATACAAATGAATTCTTCATGAAAGTTTTACCAACATCAAATCCTGTATCAAATGTCACCCTTGAGGTTATCTTTGAGATAAGAAGAAATTTTCTAACTCTGGCCGCAGAGATCACTCGGTACCCTTACTCAAATCTCTGAATATGTTAGATATTAAGTCACTGCACATCCTCTCATGTGTATTTTATATATATATATATATATATATATATATATATATATATATATATATATATATATATATATATATATATATATATATAATATATAAAGCTGAACTGTAATGTCAGTCCTGACCTTAAAAGCTTCCTAGAAGGTAGTAACAGAACCCATGAGCACCACACCAGAAACAAATACCTATTTGATATTCCAAGAGTACGACTTAGTCAAACTAGAAATGCTTTACAAATCAAACCTCGAATGTGGAATGACCTTCCCAATTATGTACCTCTCCCAACCAGTTTAAGATACAATCTAAGTACTACCTAATTAACTCCATGTAACCTACCTCGCCTCCAAAATGTCAACCCATGTCTTCTATTTTAAACAATGCTGTTTGTTGACCAAATTGTATCTTTTGTTGTTTTTTTCCTGCCATGTTTCCCCCCTTTTTTCATTTTTTTTCTTATTTTTTCTCAACACAATTTATACTTTAATCTCAATTAGTATTAAGTTTTAGTCTTAGTGTTTTTCCTGCCCGAAACACTTTGCGCAATAGTGGCTTTAGGCATTGTATGTACTCACCTCGTTGTACCAGCTCTGTCTATAAATCCTTAAACTTTTGTATCTCACTTTGTATTTATGTACTTTACCTGAATAAATATTTGTATTTGTATGATTTCGGGGCTTAGTGTCCCCGCGGCCCGGTCCTCGACCAGGCCTCCTTTTTGTTACACACCCCCAGGAAGCAGCCCGTAGCAGCTGTCTTAACTCCCAGGTACCTATTTACTGCTAGGTGAACAGGTGCATCAGGGTGAAAGAAATTCTGCCCATATGTTTCTGCCTCCACCGGGGATCGAACCCGGAACCTCAGGACTACGAAACCCGAGCGCTGTTCACTCGGTTGTCAGGCCTCCATAACCCCATGGACTCTAAGTTGCCCGCGCCCTCTGATTATTATCCAGCACATTTGATGGTGCTACATAACCTTCCCGGTTTGGTGCCTTCTTTTGATTGTTGTTGTTATAGACTCAGCTACTCGGAACATGTTCCAAGTATCACGGGCTATGGTGAGCCCGTAACTTACCTGGCACAGGAGCGGGGCAAGAAGCACAGGCTATGGTGAGCCCGTAACTTACCTGGCACAAGAGCGGGGCAAGTATCACGGGCTATGGTGAGCCCGTAACTTACCTGGCACAGGAGCGGGGCAAGAAGCACAGGCTATGGTTAGCCTGTTCTTTTGATAATTACTTACTTACTTACAGTTGCCCTAGACAGTATACCCAAGCACTCTTCACCAGGCTCAAGATGCCTGTAATTCTATATTCATCAATAATTGTCAAAACAACTATCACAGACTCTTAACATTATTTGGAGACTGAGCTTAGATAATTGTGTTATCCCTAACGTAGTTAAAACAGCAGAGAAAGCACCACTCAATAAAGGAGGAAATAAAGCACAGACAACCATTAATACACCAATAGCAATAACCTGGTTGATACCTGGTTGATGGGGTTCTGGGAGTTCTTCTACTCTCCAAGCCCGGCCCGAGGCCAGGCTTGACTTGAGAGTTTGGTCCACCAGGCTGTTGCTTGGAGCGGCCCGCAGGCCCACATACCCCCCACAGCCCGGTTGGTCCTGCACTCCTTGGAGGAATAAATCTAGTTTCCTCTTGAAGATGTCCTAAAAGAGAATAAGAAGAGAGACAATGTGTGAAAGTGTGCCAAGAAGTAGGATCACATAATACGTGAACTCCGAGCGTCTACACCCTCAGGTAACACGGGTTCAGAAGAGCGCGCTCCTGCCTCTTACAATACTACTATAACAAGCGAAATGCTGCTGTAATATACTGAGATTTCATGAAAGCTGTCTACAAATGTGACTTGAGATGCCGCCTTCATAGCACGGGTCAGTTCATTAGGTGCGACTTGGCACGCTTGGGACTTTAAGAACACAATAAAGTAGCTGTCAGAACTGCAAGAAAAATGGCAGGCTGGATAACAAGAGCCTTGCAAGCCAGAGCTGCCGTATATATATGATGATACTTTTGAAACGCTAGTGCTCTCTAGGGTAGAATATTGTTGTACACACTAGGCGGGACAGATAGTGGGGGAGACGGGGACAGATAGTGGGGGAGACGGGGACAGATAGTGGGGGAGACGGGGACAGATAGTGGGGGAGACGGGGACAGATAGTGGGGGAGACAGTGACTGGGGGAGGCGGAGACAGGGAGGGAAGACCTGGCAAAGAGAGCGGGAAGGTGATTCTGAATGAAGGAAGTGTTGAGTAAGTGGGGAGGTATTTCAGGTGTTGACGACACGCCAGTGACGGCTCAAGTGAGCACTGCTTTACCACTACCGCCCTCACTGCTCACCAACCACCAGGACCTCACTCTTCACCAACCACCAGGCTCTCACTGTTCAACTACCAGGGCCTCACTCTTCACCAACCACCAGACTCCTCACTGCTCACCAACCACCAGGACCTCACTGCTCACCAACCACCAGGACCTCACTGCTCACCAACCACCAGGACCTCACTGCTCACCAACCACCAGGACCTCACTGCTCACCAACCACCAGGACCTCACTGCTCACCAACCACCAGGACCTCACTCTTCACCTACCACCAGACTCCTCACTGCTCACCAACCACCAGGACCTCACTCTTCACCAACCACCAGGCTCTCACTGCTCACCAACCACCAGGCTCTCACTCTTCACCAGCCACCAGGACCTCACTGCTCACCAACTACCAGGACCTCACTCTTCACCAACCACCAGGACCTCACTGCTCACCAACCACCAGGACCTCACTGCTCACCAACCACCAGGACCTCACTCTTCACCTTCCACCAGACTCCTCACTGCTCACCAACCACCAGGACCTCACTCTTCACCAACCACCAGACTCCTCACTGCTCACCAACCACCAGACTCCTCACTGCTCACCAACCACCAGGACCTCACTGCTCACCAACCACCAGGACCTCACTGCTCACCAACCACCAGGACCTCACTGCTCACCAACCACCAGGACCTCACTGCTCACCAACCACCAGGACCTCACTGCTCACCAACCACCAGGACCTCACTCTTCACCAACCACCAGGCTCCTCACTGCTCACCAACCACCAGGACCTCACTGCTCACCAACCACCAGGACCTCACTGCTCACCAACCACCAGGACCTCACTCTTCACCAACCACCAGGACCTCACTCTTCACCAACCACCAGGACCTCACTCTTCACCAACCACCAGGACCTCACTGCTCACCAACCACCAGGCTCTCACTCTTCACCAACTACCAGAACCTCTCTCTTCACCAACCACCAGACTCCTCACTGCTCACCAACCACCAGGACCTCACTGTTCACCAACCACCAGGCTCTCACTGCTCACCAACCACCAGGCTCTCACTGCTCACCAACCACCAGGACCTCACTGCTCACCAACCACCAGGCTCTCACTGTTCAAGAACCACCAGGACCTCACTGCTCACCAACCACCAGGACCTCACTGCTCACCAACCACCAGGCTCTCACTCTTCACCAACCACCAGGACCTCACTCTTCACCAACCACCAGACTCCTCACTGCTCACCAACCACCAGGACCTCACTGCTCACCAACCACCAGGACCTCACTGTTCACCAACCACCAGGCTCTCACTCTTCACCAACTACCAGGACCTCACTCTTCACCAACCACCAGACTCCTCACTGCTCACCAACCACCAGGACCTCACTGTTCACCAACCACCAGGCTCTCACTGTTCACCAACCACCAGGACCTCACTGTTCACCAACCACCAGGACCTCACTGTTCACCAACCACCAGGACCTCACTGCTCACCAACCACCAGGACCTCACTCTTCACCAACCACCAGGACCTCACTCTTCACCAACCACCAGACGCCTCACTGCTCACCAACCACCAGGACCTCACTGTTGACCAACCACCAGGCTCTCACTGTTCACCAACCACCAGACTCCTCACTGCTCACCAACCACCAGGACCTCACTCTTCACCAACCACCAGGACCTCACTCTTCACCAACCACCAGGACCTCACTCTTCACCAACCACCAGGACCTCACTGTTCACCAACCACCAGGACCTCACTGCTCACCAACCACCAGGCTCCTCACTCTTCACCAACCACCAGGCTCCTCACTCTTCACCAACCACCAGGACCTCACTCTTCACCAACCACCAGGCTCCTCACTCTTCACCAACCACCAGGACCTCACTCTTCACCAACCACCAGGACCTCACTCTTCACCAACCACCAGGACCTCACTCTTCACCAACCACCAGGACCTCACTCTTCACCAACCACCAGGACCTCACTCTTCACCAACCACCAGGACCTCACTCTTCACCAACCACCAGGACCTCACTCTTCACCAACCACCAGGACCTCACTCTTCACCAACCACCAGGACCTCACTCTTCACCAACCACCAGGACCTCACTCTACACCAACCACCAGGACCTCACTCTTCACCAACCACCAGGACCTCACTGCTCACCAACCACCAGGACCTCACTGCTCACCAACCACCAGGCTCTCACTGCTCACCAACCACCAGGAACTCACTGCTCACCAACCACCAGGCTCTCACTGCTCACCAACCACCAGGCTCTCACTGCTCACCAACCACCAGGCTCTCACTGCTCACCAACCACCAGGCTCTCACTGCTCACCAACCACCAGGCTCTCACTGCTCACCAACCACCAGGCTCTCACTGCTCACCAACCACCAGGCTCTCACTGCTCACCAACCACCAGGCTCTCACTGCTCACCAACCACCAGGCTCTCACTGCTCACCAACCACCAGGCTCTCACTGCTCACCAACCACCAGGCTCTCACTGTTCACCAACCACCAGACTCCTCACTGCTCACCAACCACCAGGACCTCACTCTTCAACCACCAGGACCTCACTCTTCACCAACCACCAGGACCTCACTGCTCACCAACCGCCAGGACCTCACTGTTCACCAACCACCAGGACCTCACTGTTCACCAACCACCAGGACCTCACTGCTCACCAACCACCAGGCTTTCACTGCTCACCAACCACCAGGCTTTCACTGCTCACCAACCACCAGGACCTCACTCTTCACCAACCACCAGGACCTCACTCTTCACCAACCACCAGGACCTCACTCTTCACCAACCACCAGGACCTCACTCTTCACCAACCACCAAGCTCCTCACTCTTCACCAACCACCAGGACCTCACTCTTCACCAACCACCAGGACCTCACTCTTCACCAACCACCAGGACCTCACTCTTCACCAACCACCAGGCTCCTCACTCTTCACCAACCACCAGGACCTCACTCTTCACCAACCACCAGGACCTCACTCTTCACCAACCACCAGGACCTCACTGCTCACCAACCACCAGGACCTCACTGCTCACCAACCACCAGGACCTCACTCTTCACCAACCACCAGGACCTCACTCTTCACCAACCACCAGGACCTCACTGCTCACCAACCACCAGGACCTCACTCTTCACCAACCACCAGGCTCTCATTGTTCACCAACCACCAGGCTCTCATTGTTCACCAACCACCAGGACCTCACTGCTCACCAACCACCAGGACCTCACTGCTCACCAACCACCAGGACCTCACTCTTCACCAACCACCAGGACCTCACTCACCAACCACCAGGACCTCACTCTTCACCAACCACCAGGACCTCACTGCTCACCAACCACCAGACTCCTCACTGCTCACCAACCACCAGACTCCTCACTGCTCACCAACCACCAGGACCTCACTCTTCACCAACCACCAGGACCTCACTCACCAACCACCAGGACCTCACTGCTCACCAACCACCAGGACCTCACTCTTCACCAACCACCAGGACCTCACTCTTCACCAACCACCAGGACCTCACTGCTCACCAACCACCAGGACCTCACTGCTCACCAACCACCAGACTCCTCACTGCTCACCAACCACCAGACTCCTCACTGCTCACCAACCACCAGTGTGGGGTGTGTAAGTAAGTGCGTGCAGAGATGCTCTACTACGCGCACGCTCCTCTAGGTGATAAAATCACTGGATTATATCAACTAGAGGAACCGACTGGGAGCCCAGGAACTGTAGGTGATGAAGGGAAGACGAGGGAGCTGACACACACACACGGAGGGTCCTGGGGGTGATGAAGGGAAGACGAGGGAGCTGACACACACACACGGAGGGTCCTGGGGGTGATGAAGGGAAGACGAGGGAGCTGACACACACACACGGAGGGTCCTGGGGGTGATGAAGGGAAGACGAGGGAGCTGACACACACACACGGAGGGTCCTGGGGGTGATGAAGGGAAGACGAGGGAGCTGACACACACACACGGAGGGTCCTGGGGGTGATGAAGGGAAGACGAGGGAGCTGACACACACACACGGAGGGTCCTGGGGGTGATGAAGGGAAGACGAGGGAGCTGACACACACACACGGAGGGTCCTGGGGGTGATGAAGGGAAGACGAGGGAGCTGACACACACACACGGAGGGTCCTGGGGGTGATGAAGGGAAGACGAGGGAGCTGACACACACACACGGAGGGTCCTGGGGGTGATGAAGGGAAGACGAGAGAGCTGACACACACACACGGAGGGTCCTGGGGGGGAGGGGGGGGACGTTACAAGTACGTCACTGAGAGACGTGGTAGCAAGTGTTAAATAAATCCTGTTGAAAAACAGGGTACCTTCAGCACAATTATCTGTCCCTTATACCTAACAGCAGTCAAAGAGTTACATCAGTAATGCAAAGACAGACTCGAGGCCCTCAGCCCCGTAATGGGGACTGAGGGCCCTCAATACGGTGTAAATATTACAATAACAAAAATAATGTACTTAGTCTATCTGAAACCTTATAGTTTCCATCATTATGCACCAGCAGTCATACATCATGGCAAAATTGTTGATAGACAGGAAAAATGCAAAATGAAGCACTTAAAATTATACCTGGCTGTCCAATAACCACCAAAATAAAGCTATCCAAGATAGAAATCAGTCGTTTCGTGGGACAAACGCTTTTGCATTTGAAAATAACATTGAATTGAAGTGTCAGAACAGATACACGGTGGAATTGGGGACTTTATATGAATTCAAAGAGCAGGCACCCACATCAACGTATTTGGAGTACAGGAAGTATGCAAAGACTAACATGTGCAGCACTTGCTACCACCGTGACCTTCATGCCTACTGACATGCTGACGCTAATATACTCCACCTGGACACTAATGTCTCACAACTCTCATGCTCACCTTCCTGCTAAGTACCTTTGAGCATATATACAGTGTAGAAGCTGCAGGCAACATCACGCCGGCCATGTACACGGGGAGGGCGGGAAGTGCTCTTATTGCTCATCAGCCCGACGGCAGCACAACCAAGAATAACTAGTCAGTAACTGGGCATCCATCTTGCAAGTTGACCTGTTGGCTCTCCCTGCAACACTCAAGATGTTGAAAACACTGTAATAGACGACTTCATTATATCAGACTACTCTTCCTCATTACTAGCATTAAATAGTTTATAATCATATTATAAGGTGATTATCTCCGTGGCCAGACTAGATATATATGTACACTTAATAACGCGGCCTAAGTCAGGTGTTGTGGATAGTGCCCACATTGGCCTGCTGGAACATGATGATGATGCCGTTGCTAACCTTACCTTGAGGTTACCTTGAGGTGCTTCCGGGGCTTAGCGTCCCCGCGGCCCGGTCGTCGACCAGGCCTCCTGGTTGCCGGACTGATCAACCAGGCTGTTGGACGCGGCTGCTCGCAGCCTGACGTACGAGTCACAGCCTGGTTGATCAGGTATCCTTTGCAGGTGCTTATCCAGTTCTGTCTTGAACACTGTGAGGGGTCGGCCAGTTATGCCCCTTATGTGTACCTTACAGTAAATAAAGACGTAATCTTTAAGACAATAATTAAAGACGTTATGTTGAACGTAATCTTGGACTATCTAACAGAACTCTTATCAAGCGCCATAAGACGAGAACTATCAAATCAACATTAAAGGATCTGGGAATAATGATGTCTGACGACCTAACATATGGGGAGCATAACCAAGCATATTATAGCATCAGCCAGAAAAATGATAGGATAGATTACGAGAACCTTCAAATCCAGGGATCCCATTACAATTGTCATGCTATTCAAACCCCTGGTGCTGCCCCGCTTTAAGTGCTGATATTCTCTTCACCTTTCAGAGATTGATTGATTGATAAAGATTAAGCCACCCAAGAGGTGGCATGGGCATGAATAGCCCGTAAGTGGTACAATTTTTTTTTTCTCAGTATTCTGAGGTTGCGTTTAACCATCAAGCTGTTATCGCGGGGGAGGATACTGCTTCACAGTCTTTATGAGGGTGTCCAGCTGCTGGACACCTTTGTTGACCAGGAGTGTACCTTTCAGAGCGAGAGTGCGCGCTTAAATAGAGGGAATAAGGCGAACACGTACGGCGATAAACCAACCAACCCGTCCACGATAAAGCACACACAGTATTGGGATCGTCTTAAAGCTCTCAAAATGGTGTTTGGCGAGTGTGGTGTTGTGAATAACAGTTGTTGTTTGGGGTTGTGAATAATACTTGTTGTTTGGGGTTGGGTGAATTTAGTGGTAATTATGGCGGCGCTAAATGGGGCTTGACAAGAGTTTTATTAATTTTCTCTACAAGAAGGTCGGTGCAGATTTTTGGTGGCGTGAGACGCGATGCTCATAGGGGTGAGTTTTGTGACCAAAATGGATCGGTGGCGGCACTTATTGACGTTTTAGTTATGGTGGTTATTGAGTAGTTGTGATGGGAGATATTGAGTTGAGTGAGGGGTATTAAGAGAGCGATATGCTGGCAGAGGGATTGAGGGGGGAGGGTGGGGGGATGGGCTTGCTTACCAAGCAGTCCCCACCTGTCAGTGACTACTGGGGAGAGAGGTGTAGCACCATATGCCTCACCTGCCAGCCTTGTTGTACCTGTTGCTTAGTGACTTGACTGTTCTCACCTTCAAATTCCCCGTCGAATCTGGCCGTTAAGTTGTGACTAACGTAAGCTTTGGTTGACAGTTGAGGTTGACAGATGTTATTCTTCTTGTCTGAGGAGCTGTTCACTTGAGACAGTTAAGCAAGTCCCAGCTGTGTCTAGGTACAAGTGACACGATGAACAACCCAGCGGGTTTTCTTCCTATTGGGGAGTGTTGTACATGCTGCTATGGCGGTGTGTCCACTCACAGGATGAGTGGCGCTGCCCAATAAACTCGCCCCTCGGGGCAAAATTAAAAAAAAATTAAGTTGTGGATGGCGGAGGCGGAGGCTTCCACAACTTTCAGTGCATTCCAAGTGTTGACCATCTATACAGATTACCAGTATTTCTGTTCAGGAACACTCGTTTGTGTTTCCAGCTTTCATCAATGTCCTCACGTCTTACTTTATCTCGTGTTAAAGAGGCTCTTCTTAGTCACCTTGTATATGCCCCTCAGTATCTTGTATGTAGTGATCAGATTCTCTCTCTATTGTGTCCTCTAGGGTTGTGAGAGTTAGCTCCCTTAATCTATCCTCATAGCTTAAATCTCTTAATCTTGCTACAACCTTTGTAATCTTTACATTGTGGTTTTTATTCACAAAATACGGAGTCCAGGCCGGTTTTTATACATATCCCAGTATTGGTGTAGCAAAGACATAAGAACATAAGAATAAAGGTAACTGCAGAAGGCCTATTGGCCCACACGAGGCAACTCCTGGAGGTGAAGACTCTGTGTATTGTCTTGAAAAGAGTCCTGAGTTATGTTGTTGATGAACACAGTTGTCATGATTGCCAGCATCCCGTGTGCTGCATATGCTGCACTGTTTGTACTCACCGTGTTGTGCTTGCAGGGGGATGAGCTTTGACTTTTTGGTCCCACTTCTCAAGAACTCTACTGTGTATCTCTGGTGTTGGCTTGGGATTATATCCTGTAATTCTTTGCAGACGATATAAAAATGAACATGAACATTACCTCTGTCGAAGACACTGAAATGCTACAGGCCGATATTTAACGAACTCTACTGATATAAGGAAAGAAAATATAAAAGATCTGGGAATTATAATTTCTGACGACCTGACATTTAGTGACTAACCCAGTAAATGTAGTGGGAGCCAGGAACGTGGTAGGATGGATCATGAGAACATTCACATCTAGGGACCCCACAGCAGTGCTAATACTGTTTAAATCATTGGTGCTGTTCCATCTTGAGTATTGCTCAGTACTCATTTTCCCTTTCAGAGCGGGAGACATTTATGAAATAGAGGGAATACATAGAATATATATATTACACGCATAAACACGATAAAACACCTAAATTATCGGGACCGTCTCAAGGCTCTCAAAATGTACTCTCTGGAAAGGAGACGAGAGAGGTATCAAATAAAATATACATGGCAGATACTGGAGGCCAGGTCCCAAATTTGCACAGTAGAATAACGTACTGGAGCGAAAGATACGGAAGGAAAATGCAGAACCAGTGATTACAAGAGGTTGAATAGACACAATCGGAGAACACTGAACATCAGGGGTCCACGGTTGTTCAGTGCCCTTCCCAGCAAGCATTATTAATAAATAAGAATAATAAATATTCTTGCAAGAATAAATTCTTGCAAGAAGTGGCGGACTAGAGGGCACTTGGAGCGTGGCGCCAGGCCGGGCACGGGAAGTAAACACACTCCCGGAACCCTTTCCAGCCATCATCCTAATATTTGTAACTTTCCGATTCCTGTACTTACCTTCCCCTTATGATGTAGATGCCTTCTGGTGTCCTCTCTCCCTCTCCCTTCTTCCTTACCTTACATTTGTTAGTTACCTTCCCCTTATGATGTAGATGCCTTCTGGTGTCCTCTCTCCCTCTCCCTTCTTCCTTACCTTACATTTGTTAGTTACCTTCCCCTTATGATGTAGATACCTTCTGGCGTCCTCTCTCCCTCTCCCTTCTTCATTACCTTACATTTGTTAGTTACCTTCCCCTTATGATGTAGATGCCTTCTGGCGTCCTCTCTCCTTCTCCCTTCTTCATTACCTTACATTTGTTGGAATTGAATGAAAAAATCTTCAAAATGTAATTTTGCCCCAGAGGGTTATTGGGCAGCATAACTAATTTCGTGAGTGAATATAACACCACAGCAACATGTACAACACGTCTCAATATGAACAACCAGTCATTTGTTCATGAGGTCATTTGTACCCAGACACAGCTGACAACTAGGTGAGTACAACTAGGTGCGTACAGCTGTGACTTACTTAGCTGCCTCAAGTGAACAGTTTATCACACAAGAAGACTAACATTTGCCAACCCCTAAACTTACGTTATCTTGTGGGTGCAAAATTGGAGAACCTTTAAAGAACAGGATCTATATTTGATGAATATTGTTTTCCTAATGCAGGAGAACTCGGCATTGTTGGAAAAACAATGTTGAGTGTACTATTCTACACACATTTGTGATGTCTCTTAGGTTGACACAATGTGCCCGGTAGTGGGCCAGGCGGTGTCCGTCACTCTCGCCACACATTCTGCACCTCCGATGTTCTCTCTCTCCCGAATCTCCATTGGCACGTGTCTCCAAAACTAATTCTTAGTATTATTGAGTCTCTGCCGCAGCCAGCTGCCCTTCCTCCATAATGAATGGGGTTGTCAACTGTAGCCACGCACATTGTACCAGCGTACATATTGACTTTAATCATCTAGCTTGTCACGGTGCTGTTGACTGATAATACGTCTAACATGTAGGAGTGTTTTGGGTAAGAAATGTTCAGTGTGGCGTCCTTGAGCGTCCTCGGCAGGCAGCACATCAGCGTGTTCATTTACACATATTCCACCCTGGTGAGGGACCCACACCACCTTCATCACCCGTCACTAGTGGTTGGTTAGTACTGCCACATCTCTCTCGCTCTCAGTGACTGTATCACTTGGGTTTCTGCCGGCACTTTTCCTACGGCTATGTAGTGCTGAGTTTAAATCAGTGCAGATCACTACACATTTAGTTATTATTATTATTAACATCTTTATTGACAAAATTAATTACAATTTTGCCTAATCTGAGGATTTTGATATTCTTATTAAAGTGAGGATAATGCTGGTATTCACTGTCACGCAGGACAGAGGGTCATACATAAGACAATAGGTCTAAACTGTAGGCTGAAGCACATATATCATGGTTACAATCAATGTGTTTTAAGGAATCTTATAACAATGGCAGTTAGCTCTGCTTTCCTTGTTGAGGAATACGCAATACGCGTTTTTCCTTTATTTCTGTTTTGAAGTACATAATTCCTAATTACAGTGTACGGTGCTCCAGCCCTGCCATTAGTAGCATTACATGACCCATCACTGTAGATTTGATTTAAATAATTTCCCGCTTCTTTATAAATTTCCTCAAGATGCTTATGCCTAATTTCCTTTGGTATCATATTAAAGTTTTTCGTTGTCATGTTGTTTATAATAATGTTACATGTCCGTGTTGCGTAGTGACTTGATCCTCCCAGTGAGGTAACCTTTACTACAGGCATGGTGGGCTCACGGGCTTGCTCAAGCAGGTGAAGCTCTTCCAGGAAGCACACTGATCGCTGTTGTCATTGTAGGCTTTTCCTGTTTCCTCCTGTAAGTAGCACAGACCTCTCATTTTCTTGACAATAGCAGTGTAGTGGGGGGTCTCTGGCTCTCTTAACTGCAACCTTACCATTCAGTTCATTAATTCCGCTTTTAATACTAGGAAAGGGAACTATCAGGGGGAAAGCACCAAATTAGTACAACTATATAGCACTGGGAAGGGGTCAGGATAAAGATTTGGGATTGGACGGAGGGAAGGAATAGTGCCCAACCACTTGGACGGTCGGGGATTGAACGCCGACCTGCATGAAGTGGTACCGTCGCTCTACCGTTCACCCCAAGTGGTTGGACATAATACTGGGGAGAGAGCGCTCTTGCAGATTAGACGTGTTGGAAGTTATTGGTACTCTAAGAATGATTGCCAGGGCTTCATTTTGTATGCTTTAAAGTCTTTCTATGTCGCTATGGGAGTAGTGCACAATACTGGCGGCTATGACAGAGCGCACACAGGTGCGTGTATATCACTTTAAGTAGGGCAATAGTGGCCCCATATACATTCCAGGTCATAGCTTTCTGTGCGCTGATACGACTTTTACATGTTCCTATAAGTTGACCGAGCTCCTCTCTATTTCCCCTTGTTAGAGCCAATAGTGGTCAACCCAGTCACACGTTTCACCATTAATTTGTAGGTCTTCGTTTTGTGCCCTCTTGTGATGAGAGTATGAGAGTATCCCTTTGTCTTGTGTGTGGAGAGTGAAACACTTCAACACACATCCTTGCAAAGAGTTCAATGGACTGTTTAATTTTTTGTCAAAGGTGAGAGATTGTATTAGGACATCATCTACGTATTCCATTTGTTGAGTTCCTTCCGGAAATTTAATATAAATAACGGCACAGGATGAATGTGTTGTTGAGTTAGGGGCGACGACGATCAAGGGATCGTCGGATCAAGCAGGTTCGAATCCTCGTCACGGCCCTTGTGGATTTGTTCATCAAGGGATCGACAGGATGAGTATAGGGTGCACAATAAACTAGCCTCGTCCGGCGTTTACAATAAACAACAAACCAATGGCGCTCATAAGGATGTTGAATATGTAGGACTTAGACTCCTCCTTGAGGAGTGCCAAGGTCCATAGTGATTGTTGTGGCGCCCGTCCCGTCGACACACACACACCTTGACTACCCTTGCTGCGAGGTGCAGCAGTCTTCACACTACTTCATGACTCTCACACTCCTGCATGCAAGCTCGCCCTTATCACGCTCATGTTCGATCATGCCCTTGATTTGTAAAAAGATATTAGGGGGGACTAAATATTCAATATGGTCTCATTCGACATCCTTAGCAGCCAGCACATGTGACCGCTCGTTTCCCCTCGGAGAAACGAGGGGAAACGTTCACATCTTTCCCCCAACATAAGGGGGAATCCACAGGAATCTGACCATTTGTTTGCCCACTCTTAGTTTGTCAAGGTCCTCTTATAACCTTCTGCAGTCGTCAGTTCTGGCATTCGTTATTAGCTTGGCGTGGTGTGCAGGCACTGTACGAGGTCACTGCCTCGGGGACCAGCAGCGGCGGTGGCCGGAATATTGAGCGGTGAAGGAGAGAGATTGAGAAATGGTTGAGATATTGACGGTGAAGATATCGAGTTATGGCGAGTGTGGGGCAGTGTGACGTGCGTGGGGCGAGGAGGAGGGGGGGGGGGGGGGCAGGAGGGGGAGGGGGGAGGATGGGTAGAGTGGCCGGGGTAACCCAACTACAGGATAAGAATGGCACCATTGTCTGGCGGCTGGGTGGTGGTAATGGGGGCCGGGCAAGGATGGTACCACCACCACCCCCATCCCCCCCCTCCCACCACCCCAGTCACCCCCCCCCCCTCCTCCATCACCCCAGTCACCCCCCCCCCACCACCCCACAACCCTTCTAACAACCCCAACTCGTAAAGTAATTAGTCAGTCAATTACAGTACTCTATTTATGTATGGTCATACGTGTATAATTCTTTATCAAATTTAAATGCATTATTCATTTATGCAAGAACCAATTAATATTAATAGCCTAATATTCATCATCATATTTACACATTATATGATACAACACGGGAATGGAAATGATGATATACAACGTAAAAACACATTGCAAATAATATTAATTATTAAAATTGTAATGCCAATTGGTTATAAAAATAGAATGGGCATAATGGTTATGGTCTTTATAATGGTTAATGGTTATATAATGGTCATAATGGGATAATGGTTATATCATTCACCATTCTATTAATGGGAAATGTGGTGGCCAAAGAGGCAGAAACAGAGGCTCCTCGTCCCTGGCGCGGGATAAAGTTAAAAAACAAATTTACATATGCCTAGGCCTAATATAAGACATATGTACTATATTGTAGTAAATGTGCAGGCAACACCTGGGGTAGCGTGTATAAAGACTACTCAAGGAATGTCTTGTGTCTTGTAGCGTGTAAAAGGCCTACCTTAAACTACTGTACTCAATAGCCTGGGGCCAGATTCACGAAAGCACTTACGCAAGCACTTACGAACGTGTACATCTTTCCTCAATCTTTGACGGCTTTAGTTACATTTATTAAACAGTTTACAAGCATGAAAACTTGCCAATCAACTGTTGTTATTTTTATAAACAGCCTCCTGGTGCTTCGGAGCTCATTAACTGTTTAATAATTGTAAACAAAGCCGCCAAAGATTGAGAAAAGATGTACAGGTTCGTAAGTGCTTGCTTAAGTACTTTCGTGAATCTGGCCCCAGGTGAATGGAACCAGCTAGCGTGTATTAGGCATGGGAACGTTACGTTAGGTTTCATTAGCAACATAGATGCAAAACCTTTTCCGGTTTGTCCAGATTTAATGGTACCAATTTTTACTTTCTAATTGTCCATTACGTCACTATATGTAGGATGGTGCACATGATTACTGTAAGAAGCGTGTCAAGAGGAGTGTGGGCGGGCTGATGGTACCAGTACCTCTTAGACACAAACTAGAGGGGTGTATCACCTTCTGCGGCCCCCACAAGTGGCAGTATTAGCTCAAGACACCAGAGTGTATATGTTGTAAATGACCCATCAAGTTACCAGGGGTCACCACAGGAAGGGTTGGTGGTGGTGGTGGTAGTCCGCTGTCTTCTCTACCCGCCGACCCCGTCACAAATATTACAAGGTGTAGACACGTCTTATCTTGTAAACTCGTAGAACCCACCAATCGTGTCCCAACTTTACCCAAGCCCGGCCCTGACTTGAGAGCTTGGTCCACCAGGCTGTTGCTTGGAGTGGCCCCGCAGGCCCACATATCCACCACACCCCGGTTGGTCCGGCACTTCTTTTAGAAAACAATTTAGTTTTCTTTTGAAGATGTTCCGGCAGTATTTCTTATACTTGCTGGTAGGACGTTGAACAACCGTGATTGATTGATGAAGATTAAGCCACCCAAGAGGTGGCACGGGCATGAATAGCCCGTAAGTGGTGGCCCTTTCGAGCCATTACCAGTATCAAAAGATGATACTGGATATCTGTGGAAGCGCAACTGCACCCTGCGTGACGGGAGATGTCTCCCGGACCAAGTGGTGACCAAATGGTGGAACAACCGTGGACCTCTGATGTTTATACAGTGTTCTCTGATTGTGCCTATGGCACCTCTGCTCTTCACTTCACTTCTGCATTTTCTTCCATATCGTTCACTCCAGTTTGTTGTTATTTTACTGTGTAGATTTGTGACCTGTCCCTCCAGTATTTTCCATGTGTATATTATTTGGTATCTCTCTCGTCTCCTTTCTAGTGAGTACATTGGGAGCGTTTTGAGACGATGCCGATAATTTAGGAGCTTTATCGTGTCTATGAATATTCTCTATGTTCTCATTATTCCCTCATTTCAGCAATCTCTCCTGCTCTGAAGGTTAGGTTAATGAGTGTCGAACAGTACTCAAGCTGGGACAACACCAGTGACGACGCGTCTGGCGTCAGGGAGGAGGGAGGGAGGGAGCGTCTGGCGTCAGGGAGGAGGGAGGGAGGGAGCGTCTGGCGTCAGGGAGGAGGGAGGGAGGGAGCGTCTGGCGTCAGGCAGGAGGGAGGGAGGGAGCGTCTGGCGTCAGGGAGGAGGGAGGGAGCGTCTGGCGTCAGGGAGGAGGGAGGGAGGGAGGGAGCGTCTGGCGTCAGGCAGGAGGGAGGGAGGGAGCGTCTGGCGTCAGGCAGGAGGGAGGGAGGGAGCGTCTGGCGTCAGGCAGGAGGGAGGGAGGGAGCGTCTGGCGTCAGGCAGGAGGGAGGGAGGGAGCGTCTGGCGTCAGGCAGAAGGGAGGGAGGGAGGGAGCGTCTGGCGTCAGGGAGGAGGGAGGGGAAGGGAGTCATCAGGGAAAGTGCTAAGCCATTACGACTATATAGCACTTGGAAGGGGTCAGGATAGGGATTTGGGATGGGACAGCGCGGGGGGGGGGGGGCGAGGTGGATGTTTGGCCCCTCAGACGCCAGCGGCCACCAGTGCAGGTGGCTAGGTGGATGTTTGGCCCTCAGACGCCAGCGGCCACCAGTGCAGGTGGCTGGAGTAAGGTAACGAGTCTAAAAGGTTCATCCCTGGAGAGTTTGGAGTTTGGATAACTAGCTGTAGTAGTTTTTATTATTATTATTAGTTTCTACCTCAGACGTGGCCACATATTTACAGTGCTAACCAGCATATATACATTTTCTTCTGTCCTCCATGGACAGGGTTAGAGAAGTGTTAAACATATAGTTCAAGGGTTTATTGAACAATCAACCACACAAGGTGATTCGGTGCTTTTAAAATGCTAAGCTAACCTACATACGTAAATACATAAAAGTGCAGAAAAAAATATGTACACCAGTTGATTGACAGTTGAGAGGCGGGACCAAAGAGCCAGAGCTCAACCCCCCCCCCCCCCCCCCGCAAACACAACTAGGTGAGTACACAGATACACAGATTTACGTATGCCCTACATAAAGTGTTCGATGTGTCTTTTACATAGTGTCATTAATGTGCATTTACAAAGGTGAAATGTATTTCTGATCAGCTTCCATATATACTTTATACACATACATATACATACAAACACATACGTACATATACAGTACATATATGCGAACAAGCCTGAATGGTCCCCAGGACTATATGCAACTGAAAACTCTGAATATTAAAACTTTTGTCCGGTCGTGTTGGTCGAGCGGTTAAGGGATCCTGTACGCCAGCAGAGTGCTCCTGACAGTATGGGTTCCAGTCATTTCTGGGGTGTGAGTTTTCAGTATACATATATACACACACATGCATTCACATATTTGTCTCTTTTACTGTGACAGGGAGAGATGTAGAGGTGTGTGAGGAGCAAGATAACTAGTAGTCTCACAGTGTAACGGCATAGATAACGCAGTCTCCGTGGCGTAGTGGTAAGACGCTCGCCTGGCCTTACCTGCTTGATGGGGTTCTGGGAGTTCTTCTACTCCCCAAGCCCGGCCCGAGGCCAGGCTCGACTTGGGAGAGTTTGGTCCACCAGGCTGTTGCTTGGAGCGGCCCGCCGGCCCACATACCCACCACAGCCCGGTTGATCCGGAACTTCTCTTAGAAAACAGTCCAGTTTTCTCTTGAAGATGTCCACTGTTGTTCCGGCAATATTTCTTATAGTCGCTGGGAGGACGTTGAACAACCGCGGACCTCTGATGTTTATACAGTGTTCTCTGATTGTGCCTATGGCACCTCTGCTCTTTGGTTCAATCCTGCATTTTCTTCCATTTCGTTCACTCCAGTACGTTGTTATTTTATTGTGCAGATTTGGTACTTGGCCCTCCGTTCCGTCCCGTTCCGCGAGCGCTTTGTCCTGGGTTCGTATCCTGGCCGGAGAGGATTTACCGGGTACAAATCCTTAACTGTAGCCTCTGTTTAACTCAACAGTAAAATGTGTACTTAGTTGTTAAAACGATTCTTGGTGGGGGTCGTACTCCAGGGACCATAGGATTAAGGACCTGCCTGAAACGCTACGCGTGCTGGTGGCTGTACAAGAATGTAACAACTCTTGTATATATAAATAAAAAAAATTAGTAGTAGAGGACTGTGCCTGGTTTATGGGCTATTCACGCCCGTGCCACCTCTTTGGTGGCTTAATCTTCATCGGTCAATCAATGGGTGGCTTAATATACATCAATCAATGTGGCTTGTGACAAGCTTGTGCAACAGGCGGCGAGAAGTTGTGCGGGCGACAGGTTGTGCCGCAAGCGGCAGGTCAAGTCGGGTCGGGATTGGGGAGTAGAACTCCCGAAACCCACTCCATGTATGCTCCAGGTAATATACAGGTGCGGTGAGCGTTGTTGTATAGAAGAGCATTTAGGGGGTACCTCACACGTGATAACAACAATAGTAAGTGTTCACGCCAGGCAGCTGTTCCTGTGAACACCTCACAACTGTTGTACATGATGCTATGGCGGTGTGTCCACTCACAGGATGAGTGCCGCTGCCCAGTAAACTCGTCCCTTGGCGCAAAATTTAAAGAAAATTACCCCTCAACAACAGTATTATATGTAACTTAAACCTTTTATTATGTATGCAGGGAAACGTGGTCTTTCTCTTACCACTTCTCGTAACTTCCACTGCAAGTGTCTACCATCCATTCACCTCACCAAGTGTCAGATATATGCCGAGCACTGTGTCAGATATGTCTACACGGGAGACATCTCCCGTCAAGCAGGGAGCAGTCGCACCTCCACAGATCTCCAGTATCAGCTCTTGATACTGGTAATGGCTCAAAAGGGCCACCACTTACGGGCTATTCATGCCCGTGCCACCTTTTGGGTGGCTTAATCATCATCATCATCATCATCATCAGATATGTCTGAACAAACATCATCGTAAATGGTAAATAAAAGGACTAGATTAGGTCAAGTCTGAGGGTGATGGTGTTATCTCCATGCAGTTGTGTGTGTGTAAATATGATAAGAAACTAAACAAGTGGTGGAATTTGTGGGGTTTAAATTAGGAAATATGAGGGTGGAGGCAGCAAGTACGGGGATGCGAGCGCGTTACACACAATACCTAAATGAAGTAATTGACAATATCGCGCACACAGATAAAAATGTTACTGTGGTCTCCGCCAGCCCCAGTCCTCTGACGCCATCAGCAGGCGCCACCACCCACCCGTGGGGGGGAGGGGGGGGGCGTAGACTATAATGGTATACTCTACACTGTAACCCCTTAATCAAATGTGGTCTAACAAAGTTTCCTCCTGGTTACATTAAGACAGGCCCTAGGCCTATCCAAGTGGTTTAACCAAGTTTACAAGCATATTTACACTATTCTAAATGGCTTACTCTCAGAAAGAATTAGTTCATATATGCGCTCGTGAATCCATCCTTGTCTTGAGTGACAGTGAACAATAGAAAGTTGTATTTACAAATTCGTCAGTTGAATATGTATAATATCTAATGTAGTGGATTGTAACTAATGAAATGTTTGTTTAAATCTACAATTTAGACCTGTTGTCTTGTGTATGATCCTCTGTCCTGTGTGGCAGTGAATATAAGCAGCATCCTTACTGCAATAAGACCTAATTGAATTACTACGATCTGGCAAAATTATATTTTAATTTTTATCATTTTGACACTGAAGATGTTAATAATGGGCACTCGTTCATACCTTTATAGGAATAGGGACAAATGGTTGGTTATCTTTGTGACTGGATTAATCATTAAATATATCCAGTAGATATAACATGGTTTTATTATATTGTTTATAGTTTTGTCCGTGGTATGTATAATAAGAAGTGGTGGAGACGGTAACTTACACTAAATGACAGACTTAAGGAACATAAGTGTCAAGTCTGCAGACAAAAACATTGCTCTCTTCTGTCATGTTAGACACTCTTAATCATCCTGGAGATTGATTGGCCTTCTAAAATAATCTTTCCTGCCTCTACTCTTCACAGACGCCGTCTTGTCGAATCCGTTCTGATACACAACATGCCCAACGTGGACCTTAGTCCTGGCTTTGTTCCTGTTGACTCTCTACCCTTAGTAGAGCGACGGTCTCGTTTCATGCAGGTCGGCGTTCAATCCCCGACCGTCCACCAACTGGTTGGGCACCATTCCCTTTCCCCCCCCCCCCCCGTCCCATCCCAAATCCTTATCCTGACCCCTTCCCTGTGCTATGTAGTCATAACGGCTTGGCGCTTTCTCCTGATAGTTTCCTTCCCTTCCCTTCCATTCCCTTTCCCATCCCTTCCCTTCCCTTCCCTTCCCTTTCCCTTCCCCTTCCCTTCCCTTTCCCTTCCCTTCCCTTTCCCTTCCCTTCCCTTCCCTTTCCCTTCCCTTTCACAGTACCATGAAAGGGTACTTCCCTCCAACCTTCTTAACAAACGAGACCTGACAAACTTTGCCCCTGTTGCTTATTCCTATCCTCTTCTTGTTCTTACCTTTATACTTACTCTTATTCTTACTCATCCTATTCGTACCCTCATCTTATTCTTACATTCGTCCCATGCTTATCTTGTTTTTACATTCATCCTATTCTTACCTTGTTCTTACATTCATTCCATTTTTACCTTGTTCTTACATTCATCTTATTCTTACCTTGTTCTTACATTCATTCCATTTTTACCTTGTTCTTACATTCATTCCATTTTTACCTTGTTCTTACATTCATCCTATTCTTACCTTGTTCTTACATTCATCCTATTCTTACCTTGTTCTTACATTCATCCTATTCTTACCTTGTTCTTACATTCATCCTATTCTTACCTTGTTCTTACATTCATCCTATTCTTACCTTGTTCTTACATTCATCCTATTCTTACCTTGTTCTTACATTCATCCTATTCTTACCTTGTTCTTACATTCATCCTATTCTTACCTTGTTCTTACATTCATCCTATTCTTACCTTGTTCTTACATTCATCCTATTCTTACCTTGTTCTTACATTCATCCTATTCTTACCTTGTTCTTACATTCATCCTATTCTTACCTTATTCTTACATTCATTCCATTCTTACCTTGTTCTTACATTCATCATATTCTTACCTTGTTCTGACATTCATCATATTCTTACCTTGTTCTGACATTCATCCCATGCTTACCTTATTTGTACATTCATCCTCTTCTTATCTTCACAATATTCATACCTGCTTCTCATCTCACATCTTACTCTTGCCTTAGGTATTTACCTGTAACATCCTCTCATCTTTTACATGACTTGATAATGATCCAGGAAGGACCTAAACGTCATAGTTCCCCATTTTGTGATGTGCATGTTTGGTCATCAGACCAAACATGCATCACAACAGTAACATTATAGTAATGTTTGTTTTGCAGGTGTGGGAGGAGGTGAGCGAGAGCGGGCGGGACTTCGTGCGTCGGGTGCTGGAGATCAACCCACAGTTGAGGTTGACTGCAGTAGAGGCACTAGCACATAAATGGATCCTCGCCCACCACTCTTCCACCTCACAACAGGTCTCTTACTCATTATGTTTCTCTTTCTAATTCGCTCAATATTTGCACAACTATTAGAGATAGGTTAAAGAAAAGTAAATTCCCAAATACTTCCTTTAGTAAAATATGCAAGAGGTATTCAAAGATTCCTGCCATATGCAGAAAATATGTGTGATCATTGACAATCCAGCTGATGATAGTCCAGCAATAATTTAATTAGTATTCTTGGGGTCAGGAAGCCTGTGCATATATATATATATATATATAACCAGCCATGACAGGGCGGATCTCATTGAAACTTAAAATACTGAACAAGTTAGAGGATGTTGATTCCAACATTTTCTTCAGAAGGTAAGATGCAACACAAACAAGGAGCAGCAATTTCAAGCTCAACAAGCCACAATGTAGGACTGAGAACAGGAGATGCTTTTTCACCCACAGGGTTATTAACCCATGGAACCGCCTATCCACCAAAGTAGCAAATGTCAAAATTATGTTGAATTTTAAAATATACTTAGAAAAGGTAAAGGCAAATAAGGGGACCTTCGACAAGCTGCCGGCTTCCTGTCCTCATTGAGGACACCCTGGCCATTAGGGTGATTTACCACTCGGGTAAATCGGGTATAGCAGTCTCAAGTTAACAATTTACATTTGAGTCTTTGGAGTCATACTGGTATACTAGAATTCCATTGTTAGGGACTGGAAGCCTGTTAGGTTTACTGAGATTTGTTTATTGTACAAGATGCTGGATGTTTTCAGCATTGTTTTAATAGTCTCATTTATTGCAACAGTCACAGTCACCTGGGGGTTCGTGGAGCCGGCGCTCATCCTCCCACTCATCCAGGTCTGCACGTTCAGCCACATCACTACGGACAGTACGCAGACGTGTCAAGCCTCAGGAACTGGAGAAGTTGAACCAATCGCTGCTTTCATCCATTGCTCGCCCCACTCAGCACCCTGCGTACATGTCCTGAGAGCAACCTGGCCAGTGATAACCGAGTAACTTATTACATTTCTCATTGCCACAGTTGCCGAAGTGTTTGTGTTGCTGCAGTGAACACAGCAGGCACTGGTATCTTATTTACCTTGGTGGGACCAGTTAGTATATTGATTAATGAAATGTTCATTAAGGATAATTTTCTGTGATTCTAAGAGATTATTTTGAAACCACCCTTCATGGTTAAAAAACTGTTAACATTGTGTGTTGTAATTAATGCTGTATCTCGCCTCTTACAGCTTCATGCTGTGAAGGCATATTATATGAACAGTGCAATGAGAACAGCTCCAGCATACCTGTACTAGCACTGTTAGCAGTCACTATTGCCAGATTATGCCATGAGCATATTTCAGTGCCAGCCATTCATCACATGCTCTGTGATGTGATTAACACATCTGGAAGTAATGCATTGCTCGTGATCGGCAGTCGGCAAACAAATATTAACTTCTGTTTAATATCAATAGATGTATGGAAAATATTTTTATATATAATAGAGAAATTGGAAAATAAATGATGGTGAACACTGGAAAGTGTCAAGTCTTGCAATGCTAGACTTAAATATTTTTTACTGTGAGTGCAATTCCTGAAAAGCATAATAATTGTGATTGGTAAGTGATGGAATGTTATTAATGAATGAAAGAATTTGGTTTAACAAATGTATGAAGATTTTTAATTGATGCATCAATTGGAAACTAGATTTTTAAGGATAAAATACTGTTGAAATACTGTTGGGTGTTATGAGTATAGCATATATATTTTCTAATATACAGGTTTCATTTTCCAGCACTTTTATTCCTGAACTCTGCTACTTTTTGTGTGTTTGTGTTGCATTGCAACATTTGTCTACCATAGATCAGTCTTATTGACTGCACAGACACTTGCAAACATGTACGTATTCACATACACAAACATGCATTCATGTACACACAAACATACATACAGGGCTTCTCAGCCAAGCAGATGGCACTTAGGGGTCATATTCCTAGGTTCTCTGGTTCAATTTCTGGCCGAGGCAAAAAACAAATGGGCAATTTCTTTCACCTGATGCCTCTGTTCACCCAGCAATAAATAGGTACCTAGGAGCTAGACAGCTGCTATGGACTGCATCCTGGGGGATGTGTGTGTGTTAGAAAGAAATATATGTAGTAGATACGGTAGAGGAAAATAGGCAGAGAGTCAGTATATTAGACAACAGACCGTTAGAAAGGCATGGACCAAGGGGCTAACAGCTCAGTCCTGCAGGCACAAATAGTAAATACATGTGTGACACACACACACACACACACACACACACACACACGTACGTACGTATGTGTGTACTCGCCTAATTGTGCTTGCGGGGGTTGAGCTTTGGCTCTTTGGTCCCGGTTTGTGTGTGTGTGTGTGTTTAATTTAGGGAAAGAGCGCAAGAAGTAAACCCAGATATAATTGGAATCACGGAAACAAAACTCTCAGGAATCATAACAAATGCGGTGTTCCCACAGGATTTCACTGTAATAAGGAATGAGAGGTAGGGGAGGAGGCAGAGTGGCCGTACTTATGAGAAAGGAATGGAGCTTCAAGGAGATAATTATCGCAGGCTGTGAAGGGTTTAGAGGCTACATAACAGGCACTATGACGATGGGAGGACATAGAGTAGTAGTAGCAGTGATATATAACCCACCACCAAATGACAGAAGACCCAGGCAAGAGTATGACAGAAACAACATGGCAGTTAATAACGTAATTGAGAGGGCAGCCTCTGCTGCCTGCAGAAATCGATCCCATCTGCTTATCATGGGGGACTTCAATCACAGAAGGATAGACTAGGAGAACAAGGAACCGCACGGAGGAGAGGATACATGGAGAGCCAAACTAGTGGAGGTGGCGACAAGAAACTTTCCAGGCCAACATGTCAGGGAACCCACTAGGATGAGGGGAAACGATGAACCAGCGAGACTCGACCTAGTCTGCACTCTGAATGACTCCAACATAAGGGAAATTGACTTCGAGGCCCCAGTAGGAATGAGCAATCACAGTGTACTGATGTTTGAGTATCTGGGCAAAGAAGGGCTAAAGTACTCAAGAAATGGAACTGAAAGCAAAAGGCTAGCATTCTGTAAGGGAAATTACGAGGCGATAAGAAAATTCCTAACAGATATAACATGGGAATCAGAGCTAAGGGGATAGACGGCCCAAGGCATGATGGAATACATCACGCAGAAGTGCAAGGAGGCAGCAGAAAAGTTTATCCCATCCCAAATGGTAAAAAATGAAATACAGATGAGAAACCCATGGTTTAATCAGAGATGTAAGCTAGCTAAGCAACAAAGTAAAAGAGCATAGAGAAACTATAGAAATAACAGGACACATGAGAGCAGAGAAGGTTACCAGAGAGCCAGGAATGAATACATCAGGGTGAAAAGAGAGGCAGAAGGGCAATATGAAAACGACATAGCAAGCAAGGCCAAGACCCAACCCAAATTGCTGTACAGCTACATCAGGAGTAAGACAACAGTGATGGAACAGGTAATGAAACTGAGGATAGGGGCAGACAGATTCACTACAAATGACAAAGAAGTGTGTGAGGAACTTGGTATGAAATTCCAGGAAGGCTTCACATTAGAGCAAGGAGAAATTCCAGAGATAAGAGAGAAAATAATTAACCAGGCACCACTAGAAGAATGAGATTACCAGTGGAGATGTAAGGAAGCTTTTGCTAGAGTTGGATGTGACAAAGACTATAGGAAAGACCGAGAGAGAGAAAGAGAAAAACACACACACAGAACACAGGGGTGGGAGGTGTGGGTGGTGGCTGAGTGGACAGTGCTCTAGACTCATGGGCCTAGGGACTGGGGTTCGATTCCCCGGCACTACCAGAAAAACAAATGGGCAGTTTCCTTCACCCTGATGCACCTGTTACTTAGCAGTAAATAGGTACCTGGGAGTAAGACCTACTTCTTGGGTGTGTGTGTGTGTGTACTTACCTAATCACCTAATTGTACTCGACTAATTGTGTGTGTGGAAAAAAAAGTAGTTAGTAACAGTTGATTGATTGACAGTTGAAGAGGCGGGCCGAAAGAGCAGAGCTCAACCCCCGCAAGCACAACTAGGTGAAATACACAAAAACAGAAATTCAACAGCTTGCCATTATTACAGAGGTTAATTCCAGGTGAAATGCATAATTCACTGCATAATTCCAGGTGAAATGCATAATTACCATTGCTAATTTACCTGCCTCCCCGTCTCTCTGCTGCTACTTCCTGCAGTTTAGATGATACTAACTGAACGTAGCCAAAACGCAGTAAGCATACGTATTATTTATTGGCCAATGATGCGTTGGTATAAATTTTGGAGTGGACAAAAGAAACTGGAGGAGCTCTCCAGTTGGATGAAATTAGTTGAAGGAAAACAAAAGTAGATGTCAGACATCCACTTTGGTCTAATTAAGACCTTTTGCGACTTCTATAATACTTTTGCACTACCGCTCGCAGGATGATCATGGGGTGCACAATAAACTAGCTGCTGCTGGTGACAACAATCAAAATATGCTTACTGGATGCAGGAGGAGAGAGAGATGGCACACTTAAGTTAACCTTCTTGTTTATATGCTTTTGTTGAAGCACTTGTTTGTAATTAATATAATTGGTAATTGTGTGATCTGTGATTATAGAATATGGCAAGTTTGCTCAGAGAAGGTGCATTTATTTATTATATATATACATGTATGCATTTCTTTTTTTACAACATTTATATATCCGTTTTCTCATTTAAGTTAAGGTTGCATGAATGATACAGCAATCTTGTAGATTTTAATACAATTTTCAGGTATTGTGGGTGTTAGCACTGAGTAGGAGACTTGTTATACTTGCTCATCAATTTATTCTGTATTAGTGCCAACTTAATGTGTGGACATGGCAGTTTATTATGTGTGTACGTGTTGGGTACCTGTGTAGACATGGCAGTTTATTATGTGTACGTGTTGGCTACCTGTGTAGACATGGCAGTTTATTATGTGTACATGTTGGCTACCTGTGTAGACATGGCAGTTTATTATGTGTACGTGTTGGCTACCTGTGTGGACATGGCAGTTTATTATGTGTACGTGTTGGCTACCTGTGTAGACATGGCAGTTTATTATGTGTACATGTTGGCTACCTGTGTAGACATGGCAGTTTATTATGTGTACATGTTGGCTACCTGTGTAGACATGGCAGTTTATTATGTGTGTACATGTTGGCTACCTGTGTAGACATGGCAGTTTATTATGTGTACGTGTTGGCTACCTGTGTGGACATGGCAGTTTATTATGTGTACGTGTTGGCTACCTGTGTAGACATGGCAGTTTATTATGTGTACATGTTGGCTACCTGTGTGGACATGGCAGTTTATTATGTGTGTACATGTTGGCTACCTGTGTGGACATGGCAGTTTATTATGTGTGTACATGTTGGCTACCTGTGTGGACATGGCTGTTTATTATGTGTGTACATGTTGGCTACCTGTGTAGACATGGCTGTTTATTATGTGTGTACATGTTGGCTACCTGTGTAGACATGGCAGTTTATTATGTGTGTACATGTTGGCTACCTGTGTAGACATGGCAGTTTATTATGTGTGTACATGTTGGCTACCTGTGTGGACATGGCAGTTTATTATGTGTGTACATGTTGGCTACCTGTGTGGACATGGCTGTTTATTATGTGTGTACATGTTGGCTACCTGTGTAGACATGGCTGTTTATTATGTGTACGTGTTGGCTACCTGTGTAGACATGGCAGTTTATTTGGTTTACATGTCACTATTCTTTGTTCAAGTTGGCTAACTCTAAGGACATGCTAGTTTGTGAATATTTGCAAACACATATTCATCATTCATGTATGTGTGTGTGTACATTTTAGGAAAAAGCACCTCTTTTTCCCTAAAATGTCTGTTACTGTATTTAATTTTGGTTTGTTCGGATAAAAAAGTTCGGATAACTGGTGGGGCAGGCAGCAGTCTGAATAAAAATATGCAATAAAGATGGAAATAGTTTGCCCAGTGACTGTACACATTGCCACGTAAGCAGTCTTTAAATTCTGCCATGGCATTAGGGACATTAGAGTACTTAATGGCACTAGAATGGCAGTCTGCTGAGGTTACCTCATCATTATTAATCTCCACTTCAGTCAACCCAGCACCATCATCATCCACTACCAACTTTTCTATCTCAATAACAGTGCTCCATCAACTATAATCTTCAAGTTAACAAGTGGATTAGAACTTCTCATATTGGTGAGTACAAACAAAAGCCTGTCAAATTTCTGCAACAAAATTGTCAATTTTCCCCCTAGCTTTTCTAAATGACAAACCACTTATCCGAACACCACAGGTTATCCGTTCAGTCTTGGTCCCGGGGGTTTCAAAAAGCATGTGGCTGACTGTATATAAATTGTCAACCACACTATCGTGAAAATAAAAATTTCATTCACTTAGGCACTAGGAGACTTGAACCGCTTACCCCATGGTGTGAGGCAGAGGCTCTACCACTGCACTATTCGGGAGGCCCACTTGGATAGATTTCAGAAGCAGTAAAACAGAGGCCTCTGTTTAAGAGGGGCAGGGAAAGTATAACATTTCAGTTGGGTAGTGGTTTGCTGCCTCTGAGATTTTTACTATGGGGCTTCTCGAATTGCTAAGTGGGAGAGTTTCTGCCTCGCACTGTGGGGTCAGCAGTTTGAGTCGCCTAGTGCTAATTGAATGAATTACTGTATGTGTGTGTGTGTGTGTGTGTGTGTGTGTGTGTGTGTGTGTGTGTGTGTGTGTGTGTGTAATTACCTAAGTGTAGTTACAGGATGAGAGCTACGCTCGTGGTGTCCCGTCTTCCCAGCACTCTTTGTCATATAACGCTTTGAAACTACTGACGGTCTTGGCCTCCACCACCTTCTCACTTAACTTGTTCCAACCGTCTACCACTCTATTTGCGAAGGTGAATTTTCTTATATTTCTTCGGCATCTGTGTTTAGCTAGTTTAAATCTATGACCTCTTGTTCTTGAAGTGCCAGGTCTCAGGAAATCTTCCCTGTCGATTTTATCAATTCCTGTTACTATTTTGTATGTAGTGATCATATCACCTCTTTTTCTTCTGTCTTCTAGTTTTGGCATGTTTAATGCTTCCAACCTCTCCTCGTAGCTCTTGTGTGTGTGTGTGTTTGTGTGTGTGTGTGTTTGTGTGTGTGTGTGTGTGTGTGTGTGTGTGTGTATAGAGGTATGTAATATGCATGAATGATATATAACATATATATGTATGATATATACGTATATATATATATAATAATATATAAATTTGTGTGTGTGTGTGTGTGTGTGTTTGCAGGCATGTTTGCACACAGTGTATGGTCAGTATTAACCATTTCAATTCTAATATATTATTGTGATGTTTAGTACAAATAACAGGATAGAAGACTTAAGTGCAATATTGATTGATTTCTTGTCATTTTAATAGTGCTCTCATTTAGACAAGACTATGGCACTTATTAGTATGTACATCAGGTGGTCACAGTGACACTTACTATCACTCCACAGCCATAGCTTCAGGTACCAGAGTTGCAACAATATTTACAATCACTCGGCAGCTGTAGATTACGATCATTCCACAAGGGTAGATTCAGGTGGTCGCAGCGGCACTCGTGGTCACTCCATAGATGTAGAGTACGTATCTTAATATGTTTACTGTTGTAATTTGCAATATTTATGAATTTATTTATTAAATTTTTTTTATCTGAATTATTATGCCATTTTTTCTGTATATAATAACTCAAATTTAATAAAGTTGTAGTTATTGTGGAGGTACATGCAATAGTTAGAGGTACTTACAGTATGTGTAGCACCAGTGTTGACTTGGAACACATGATGGCTACAACCAGTATATTTAATGCAATGGCAGGGGGAAGGGGGGTGAAGGGCTGTTGGGGGCCTCTAGTCACGAAGGTGGTGTGATCACAGTTCTCATTTCAGTAATTTAGTCATCGAGACTCTGATTGTATAACATGTTTACCAGATCAAGGTCATAACTAATACTATGAAGTGTAGCAGTATGTAATAAAGTTAACATTAATATCATGGATTATTCACAGGCAATACTTTCAGTGTAATTATAATAATGTACCTGATGAAATTTTGGAACACTATAACTGAGCCTGGGCATTATGTGGAAGGATGCAATTTTTAAAGTTGACCTGTTAATTATCCATTCAAAGAGGTCTGTTAGTGAGTGGTAAATAATAATTTGGCTTCTTAACATGAATTAAGAAAACATAAAAATGGCATTGTTATTCTTTTTAACCACCTGATGGCTCAGTAGTGTACTGTTTATAACCAGCTTAAGCATTGTATTACTTTGTTTTGTATTATATTTGTGCATTGTGGTGTACTGTTGAGTGTGTGTGTGTGTGTGTGTGTAATAAGAATGTAGTTTTTCAGGGTACGTGTCAGGGCATGAATACACGGTGCCTGTGACTGTTGTGTGGTAAGCTTACATGGTGCATGTGCATAATGTGAGAAGCTTACAAGGTGTATGTGTATATTGTGTGGGAAGCTTACTGGGAGTGTGTTTTTGGCTAGAGATTTGGATGCATGCAGGCTGTGTTTGGAAATCGGGCATTCAAATCTATGTCGGGGTGGGTATGTGCATTGTGTGTGACTTGTGTATATGTGGAGGAGCGGGAAGGGGGAAGGGAACAAATGAGGTGCACGATGCATGCATGGGTGTCAGCATGTTGACTAAGCAAATGCAGTCACACACGAGACACACATCTGGCACCAAACACATACAGCTTACACCTGCACCCAACATACCTCACGTGCGCGCACACACACAGTGGCCGTTATATATACAGTATGTATGTATGTATATATATATATATATATATATATATATATATATATATATATATATATATATATATATATATATATATATAATATGTATGTATGTATGTATGTCGTACCTAGTAGCCAGAACGCACTTCTCAGCCTACTATGCAAGGCCCGATTTGCCTAATAAGCCAAGTTTTCATGAATTATTTGTTTTTTGACTACCTAACCTACCTAACCTAACCTAACCTAACTTTTTCCTCTACCTAACCTAACCTAACCTATAAAGATAGGTTAGGTTAGGTTAGGTAGGGTTGGTTAGGTTCGGTCATATATCTACGTTAATTTTAACTCCAATAAAAAAAAATGACCTGATACATAATGAAATGGGTAGCTTTATCATTTCATAAGAAAAAAATTAGAGAAAATATATTAATTCAAGAAAACTTCGCTTATTAGGCAAATCGGGCCTTGCATAGTAGGCCGAAAAGTGCATTCTGGCTACTAGGTACGACATATATATATATACAGTATAAAATATAATATAATATATACTGTATAAATAAATAAAACCGAATGGCCACTGTGTGTGTGTGTGTGTACTCACCTAGTTGTGCTTGCGGGGGTCGAGCTCTGCCTCTTTGGTCCCGCCTCTCAACAGTCAATCAACAGGTGTACAGATTCCTGAGTCTATTGGGCTCTATCATATCTACACTTGAAACTGTGTATGGAGTCAGCCTCCACCACCTCATTTCCTAATGCATTCCATTTGTCAACCACTCTGATACTAAAAAAGTTCTTTCTAATATCTCTGTGGCTCATTTGGGCGCTCAGTTTCCACCTGTGTCCCCTTGTGCGTGTGCCCCTTGTGTTAAATAGCCTGTCTTTATCTACCCTATCAATTCCCTTAAGAATCTTGAATGTGGTGATCATGTCCCCCCTAACTCTTCTGTCTTCCAGCGAAGTGAGGTTTAATTCCCGTAGTCTCTCCTCGTAGCTCATACATCTCAGCTCTGGTACTAATCTGGTGGCAAATCTTTGAACCTTTTCCAGTTTAGTCTTATCCTTGACTGGATATGGACTCCATGCTGGGGCTGCATACTCCAGGCTACAACCTGGAGTATGTGTGTGTGACACACACATACTCCATACTGCCTGACACATGTGGTTTACAAAGTTCTGAATGATTCTTTACACAAATTTCTGAATGCCGTTCGTATGTTGGCCAGCCTGGCATATGCCGCTGATGTTATCCTCTTGATATGTGCTACAGGAGACAGGTCTGGCGTGATATCAACTCCCAAGTCTCTTTCTTTCTCTGACTCCTGAAGAATTTCCTCTCCCAGATAATACCTTGTATTTGGCCTCCTGCTCCCTGCACCTATCTTCATTATATTACATTTGGTTGGGTTAAACTCTAAGAACCACTTGTTCGACCATTCCTGCAATTTGTCTAGGTCTTCTTGAAGCCTCAAACAGTCCTCTTCTGTCTTAATCCTTCTCATAATTTTGGCATCGTCCGCAAACATTGAAAGAAATGAATCTATACCCTCCGGGAGATCATTTACATATATCAGAAACAAGATAGGACCGAGTACAGAGCCCTGTGGGACTCCACTGGTGACTTCACGCCAATCGGAGGTCTCACCCCTCACCGTAACTCTCTGCTTCCTATTGCTTAGGTACTCCCTTATCCACTGGAGCACCTTACCAGCTACACTTGCCTGTCTCTCCAGCTTATGTACCAGCCTCTTATGCGGTACTGTGTCAAAGGCTTTCCGACAATCCAAGAAAATGCACTCCGCCCAGCCCTCTCTTTCTTGCTTAATCTGTGTTACCTGGTCATAGAATTCTATTAAGCCAGTCAGGCAAGATTTACCCTCCCTGAACCCATGTTGTCGATTTGTCACGAAGTCCCTTCTCTCCAGATGTGCTACCAGGTTTTTTCTCACGATCTTCTCCATCACTTTGCATGGAATACAAGTTAAGGACACTGGCCTGTAGTTCAGTGCCTCTTGCCTGTCGCCCTTTTTGTATATTGGGACCACATTCGCCGTCTTCCATATTTCTGGTAGGTCTCCCGTCTCCAGTGACCTACTATACACTATGGAGAGTGGCAAGCAAAGTGCCTCTGCACACTCTTTCAGTGTGTGTGTGTGCGTGTGTGTGTGTGTGTGCGTGCGTGCGTGCGTGCGTGTGTGCGCGCACGTGAGGTATGTTGGGTGCAGGTGTAAGCTGTATGTGTTTGGTGCCAGATGTGTGTCTCGTGTGTGACTGCATTTTCTTAGGTGCTTGAGATTTTGTAATTAATTGAGCATGCATGTCAAAAATAAAAATAACATACGCTTGAGAATTATTGTGCTCAAGTTGTCATCCGAGCCTAAGTTTTCTGGCAACTTAATGTCAATGTGTTCATGTACAATGGATGTTTATCTAAGGTGAATGTATAATATATTTATGTTATTGTATGTTCTGTATCTTACAGAAACAAACGAAGTAACTTAATTTTATATTTTTGTAAAACAATATATCCAGGGTGTATAGTGGGGAGTAGTAGTTGGTGAGCAATATTAGTAGTAGTAGTTAGGGGTTTATCATCACCCTATAATCATATGTCCACCATGTTTACATTGTTGAGTGCAGTATTTATTTTCTTGTGAGGCTTGCATGTCTGTACACCTGATTTACTAAAGAATTTAGCTCCTTTGGTTAGATTTTGAATGTGATTTTAGTAGAGAAGACATGGCCCAGGAGTGTGTGACCAAGTTATGATTACCGTAGACATGTATACATGCTCTAGTTACATTCAGGTAGTCACTTTGGTTTACTTGGTAATTGGTGTGAGAAACCATGATCCTGGCCTGTCTGATAAGCTGAAATTTGTTCCCATTGATAGTAGGCAGCCAAACTAATATTCATTGAGGCTTAATTCATTATAATTAAACCGACCAAAATATCAGGTGGAGGTTATCCTGGTTGTTGTCATGTTAACCATCTCGCCTGCAGATATGAGGAAGGTACAGTAGTGAAATGACCTGCATGTGTAATTAAAGTTTACCAACTTCCAAAAATTATGTGAAGAATAAGATTTCAGTAATATCAGTATGTGGAAGCGTAACCATGTAATAATAGGATCTACTTTCAGACTACGTCCCTCACGTGTAAACAGAAGGAACCATATTTGACGAGATGGTTAATAGGGCAAACCGGGCAAGAAGGACTTGATGTTACCAAGCGTTGGTTTTACTCTTAAATTTAATGCCTGTGACATTAGTCCTTCTTGCTTACATAAATATTTATATACAAAATACATTAATAATATGTACAGAAGAAATTTCACCATGTAATTTCACTACAACATTCACTCTCCTTGTGGATACGGTTTGTTTTATACAAGTATTGAGAATGTCGCTGTTTATGTTATTCCTACATAAAGTAAGCCTATAAACCTTATAACATAATTACGAATGTAGAACATTTTGAATACCTGTAGCTTTATTCATAAGTGATATGCCATAGTGATATAGAGATAGTGAACTGCAAAACTGTGTGGCAGAGTTGTAAATTTGATTATCGTGTGACTGGTAGTGAGAAGCCTTGTGTTTAGTAACAAACTAACTTTCATGTGCTGTGTAATAATATTGGCTTTTCATCATCGTAGCTCTTTTGTTGTAGGCATTAGTTACTCGGCATATCTATTGCAATATAATACAAGTGCTGGCACACTGCATTTATCATTCAGCTGGCTGATTTTGTATATGCATAACAAGTGAGGTGTATGTTGCCATGGTAGGAATGGTGACTTTGTTGATTGGTTTGTCAAATGTGGTAGTTTTTTGGTGTCAAGTGTGTCAATATAATAGCAATACAGAGGGGGTGTTGGTAGTTGAGGAGATTAGGCATATCTAGTATATCTGCTCAATAATGAAATACTGTGTAAGTTGTGAATGAAAAGAGTAATGGAGGTATTTTCTGCTTTGAAATAGCTACAGTTGTAAGGTGTTGCTCAAGTCACAGGTGTTAATCTGTACAGGCATACAAGTTTGGAGTGTGGAGTTCACAGATTAAGCAAACATTTAAGTTTAATTATATCCCTTTAAATTATTTGAAAACATTCACTGTACAGTATTTATAAATGTGGCCTTGAGTCCATCGATGGAGGAGACAGCACCAATGAAGGCAGGAACCAACACATGAAACAGAACAACTGTTAACTAAGTAGCTATTGTCTAGTGGAGGCCTAGACTGTGCCCATGCAGTCACTCGATCTATAACTCGCCATTCATAGGCAACTCGCCTATGAATGTTTGGCTCAGTGACGGCATACGTCATCCACCACATCATATTAATAGCCATTTGCTGTGTGTGCTGTCGGGGTAACAGACCATTGTGTGTTGATTGTAATATGTACACAAAGCAACATAGCACAACTTTAGCTTGCATTACCACATGGATCTTGACCACATTGTACAGAATTTTGGGTTTGGCCACTTGTACATGGTATATATACTGTATATATATATATATGAAGGCCTGTTTGTACATACAGTACAGTATGCACTGGTAAGGTAAATCAGGTAAAGACCTATTTGCATTCTTTTTGTCAGTATAAATTTTCAGGTTTATCACTTATTTTCTGTATTGTTCACTGCGTCAGTTTGCCCACCCGCTCGGTAACCTGTTCTCAGGAAATATATACCGTACATACAACATAAACTTTGTGTTTGTCACCTTTGTGTTGTGCACGTCATCTTTCTTGTGTTTGTATCCTGTAGTCACGCTGGCTGCCCTGTCACGCTGGCTGCCCTGTCACGCTGGCAGATCTGTCACGCTAACAACTTGGGTTAGCCAGTTTCCAGGTCTGATCCAGAAGGTGGGGCAATCTTTTTGACACATGACTCACTTTAGGGCTAAAATATTATTTTTATTAAATGGGTATACAGTAATATGTATTTTAAGCTGGAAGTCCTTTATATAGCATGATAAGTTCAAAATCACTTACTCTGTCCAATATCAAAAGCTGGAAATTTGCAGCATATGCCCTGATGTGTCTCAGTTATATGAAATGCTGCATCAAAAATTTCCCCAAACGTTATGATGGTTGTCATTTAGTTTGTTAATGTGCTACTGTTCTTTCGTCAGTCAAAGTATTCTGCTACTGTTTAATATTCATCGTAATATTACTCCACTAAAATATTCATACTTCATGGCATTCATCATTCATTACTTCTCCTTTAATATTCATTGTTCGTGTAATTATTCATTATCAAATTAACCACCATTATTTAGATTAAGTCAGTAGATACATTTGTATTTGTATAGAGTACTGTACATGTGTGGTTGGTGTTAACATTCCTGTACATGAGGTTGAGTTCACATCTCTGGAGTAACTGTTGACACAACTACCATCAGTACACAGAGAGATCACACTAACGTGATGCATCATTTTTTATCCTCGTCACGGCCTTTGTGGATTTGTTCATTTACCATCAGTATTCTCCCCCAATATTTTACTCTGAAATGCAGATTTTGAATGATGTGATAAATATGTTTCAAGACAATTTGACTAGTATTGGATTATACATGAATTATCGAGATGTTTCCACTAGTTTTTATTGCACTTATTTATTTCTTCTGACGTGTTGTATGTTCTTTTACATACTGTATACAGTGGTACCTCGGTTTAAATGTTTAATCCGTTCCTGGATTAAATTGGATTCTTTATTACGTTCCTGGATTAAACTGGATTCTGGATCACGTTCCTGGATTACGAGCTGTTACTGGACAGCTCGTATTCCGAAAACTCGTAATCTGAAGCTAATTTCCCCATAAGAAATAATGGGAAATGAAGTAATCCGTTCCTGACTACCCAAAAACCTCACTTCAAACTAAATTTTATACCTAATTCATCTAAATCTACACTACAAAACTATGTTCAAGTTATTACTTACCCTTGCTGATGACTCCTGTTGGTGTATGGAAGATGGGGAGGAGGGAGGAGGAGGAGAGGTGTTACTGTTTGGAAGGGGAGTCCTCTTCCATTATAACATCAGGCAGTGAGGAGCTCTCTGGTGTGCACTCACTGGCACGTTTTGCCTGCATACCACTAGGTCCTGGTTGTGGATCACTGCTCGATTTTCTCACAACAAATCTGTCCATGGAAGATTGTTTTTCCCCTTCTTCGCAAGATGTCTCTGTAGTGAGGCATCACATTGTCATTGAAAAGATTAATGCAATGGCCTACTACAGCTTTCTCTGGGTGAGTCATTTCAATAAAAGTTTGCATTTCTTCCCATATCTGACACTTCTTCTTCTTTTCAACATCCTCAAGTATTTGTGGTCTTTGTTTTGTGATTGTTCTTACGCCTTTTGCCACGTTAGCACTCATAATGTCCTTTTTCTTGGCAAGTATACAGTAATGCATATCGTTGACGTGGATTTGTTGTACTGTCTACAAAGTTCAACAACACGTGTACCATTTGCATGCTTCCGAATGATCTCTTGCTTTTCCTCTATTGTCATCCTCACATGCGATTTCTTGGCTTGAACCTTGCCACTGGCTTTCTTGGGACCCATTGCGAGATATATAATGACACCTTTTATGGTCAAATGACCAAAAATCCAACAAAAACAATGAAAATCTTAGAGAAAAATTCAGGCAGGATAGTCACTGGGCGCGAGGCACTGGTAAACTGAGTGTCGATTGCCGTGCCACCACGCACTAGGTTGGCCTGTACACGTATCAACAAACTTGGATTCCGAGGTAACCCTCGTATTCCGATTCAAATTTTCCAAGGAAATACTGCTTGTATTCCGAAAAACTCGTAACGGAGACACTCGTATTCCGACGTACCACTGTATTTTCTTTTAACTTACTATTTTTCTTATTCAATCTACAAGATTTGCTCAGATTATTTTATCAAATCCTTTAAAAATTTTAGCTTTTATGATTATATATATTCAGTGGTACGCAGCTTAGGAATTTAATCCATTCCCAGAGATGGTTTGTAAGCCAAAAATTCGTAAACCGAAGCGAATTTTACCATAAGAAATAATGTAAATTGAATTAATCTGTTCCACAATTAAAAAAAATTATTAACTTAAAAGTAAATTTTATACCTAATTTTCCAAAATCTTCAGTACTAAAGTATGTACTAGTTATTGCTTACCTTCATTGATGACTCTTGTTGGCGTGTGGAAGATGGTGAGGACGGGGTAGGGGTAGGGTTGAAGGGGAGGAGGAGAGGTGTTAGTGTTTGGAAGGGAAGTCCCCTTCCATTATAACATCAGGCAGTGATGACTTCTCTGGGGGACTTCTACACTCTGGCACATTTTGCTTGCATACAACTAGGACCTGCTTGTGGCTCACTGCTTGATTTTCTCACTAAAAATCTATCCATAGAGGATTGTTTTCCCTTCGTTGCAACACTTGTCTGTAGTGAGGGATCACAGTGTCATTAAAAAGCTTAATGCCACGGCCTACTACACATTGCTCTGGGGTGAGTTGTTTCAACAAAAGTTTGCATTTCTTCCCACAGTCTACACCACTTCCTAATTGTTGAGGAAGGGACATTCTGTACTGCATCCACCTCCCCTGAAGACATTTCCTCAGCTGCCTCTTGTTGCTACTCCTTGTGGTGATTTTCACATGTGTTTTCTTGGCTTGAACCTTACCACTGGCTTTCTTGGTACCCATGGCGAGATATAAAATAATTAAGTTGATGTTCAAATACCCAAAAATCCGAAAAAACATTCAAAAATACTTTACAAAGAATATAGGCGCGATTGTCACTAGGCGGGAGGCATTGGTAAACTATGAGCTCTATGTTGTTCTCTGGAATTCTTATTGTGTCTGGTTCCCTGAAGACTTCATTTTGTACAAACACACTTTGGAACTTTTCGTTTAATGTTTCATACATTTCCTTTTCATTTTCTGTGAATCTATTTCCCATTTTCAACATCTGAATATCATCCTTTACCTGCAATTTGTTGTTTATGAATTTATAGAATAGACCTGGTTCTGTTTTACAATTGTCCTTAATCCCTTTTTCAAAATTTCTTTCTGCCTCTCTCCTCACTGCCGTGTACTTGTTTCTCGCATCTTTGTATCGCTGGTGTCGGAAAATCCGACACCATTTTATATCATACAGACAGATAAGAGCTGTATTACCAACAAGTTACCCATAGAAAACGTAACTTGTAGTGGAATTACCGTCTAAAGAAAACGGGATATCATCACCACATACCATTATAAATTGACCAGCTATTCTGCTGGGAATTGTTCTTAAATACATTAGTCTTTGGACTTTACCATCATAAAAACATCTCATATAAATTAACTTAATTATCAATATTAAAGTAGAGTAAATGTGACCCTTCTATCACGTTCTGAAATCTGGACAATGTAAGCCAGGCGTCAGAGTGGAGGAAGGAGGGCAGCCATTGTTGTTTATACGAGACCAGAGGCTCACACGGGAGCAAATTCGGCTCCTGTTAAATTTACTTGGACGTAGTGTTATGGAAACCAAAGGTGTACCACTTTTCAACACGATGTCTACATATCAAGTTAAGTGTTCTTTCCGAAACCCATTATCTATCATTAGTGGCCATTAATGTCATTATATAGGGTGACCCGGTTAGAACGCGAAATCGCCTCATACTAAAGGTCAAGACGAGGATGCAAGATTTGTGCACCAGTTACTGGGTGATATGGAAGCTACCTCAAAGAGGATAATTTGGTGTCTACACCCTAGTTATACCTGGTGGACTAACCTGCTGTACTATAAGATAAGGAACCTCTTTAATGTATGTAGTTATTTCTGTAGTTTGATTGGCTGCATATATATATTAATTTAATAACCCCCCCCTAATGTGTAGAGGATCGATTTGTGAGATTATGAGATTATTGCAGAAATACAGTCCACTTATCATTATACAAATTGCTATCGAAGTATATAAATTAACGTAAATATAAATTCATATAAATTAAATAAATATAAATCTCACAGGTCGGTTCCCACAGCTGGTATGTTTGGGGGTTTGGCCTTTACCTGCATTGATTCCATTTTTGTGTCTTTTGGTCTCTGGCCCCCTCACAATTTCTGTTCAATCCAATCCTAGTTCTGCATCTCTGCTTTGGTATAATTTTTTTTGTCTTTATCATATATTACACAAAACTTGACATATATCTCATTTACTTCATGTCCTAACAGCAAGTCTTTCCAGTCAAATTCCTTAAAGAAATGTCTGAGTTCCCCATAATGACCTCTTCTGAAATCAGGCTTTTCAACTGCTTCAACCTCATTTTCTTCCAGATTATAAAGCATTGCATACTTATTCCCAAATGACATGGTCACTTTTACCCAAGGGAGGGAGGCACTGAATGGCAAAAATATCTTCCTATTTCCTGGTAAATATCAAATCCAGCATGGAGGGAACATCCCCTTTGTTATATCCTCTATATATATATATATATATATATATATATATATATAATATATATATATATATATATTTTATTAAATATATATATGATTAAATATATATATTATTATTATTAAATATGACCGAAAAAGTAAGATTAATAATTCTAACACGAATTTTCTCAATCTTTCGTACATTTCTTTTCACTGTTGGTGGTAATTCAAAAATCAATTCTCCAAAATTCATTTTTATTTCTAGTCTGACGCGACACTTGAGCGCGTTTCGTAAAACTTATTACATTTTCAAAGACTTTAGTTACACATACACAACTGAATAGAGCTTACACATCTCCGATTTGTTTATATCTACATTTGAGTGAGGTGGATGGGGTGAGGTGGTATTTAATAGGGTATTAAATTCATCAACACAAGACAGAACACGAAACAATGGGTATTGAATAGAAGTGATTGTAGAAAGCCTATTGGTCCATATTTCTTGATGCTTCTATATTGGAGCGGAGTCTTGAGGTGGGTAGAATATAGTTGTGCATTAATTGGCTGTTGATTGCTGGTGTTGACTTTTTAATGTG